>NW_010564398.1:0-1141 GCF_000687285.1 Phaethon lepturus | reverse complement strand
CTTTTATTGATGATTTTTATTAATGCAATGATATCAGTCAGGGTAAAGCCATTAGCCTCTTCTGTGAACTGCTCCCACACTTAGGCTGGTAGTTAGAGTTATGGGTGCACTGTGGTGCAACCTACGTGCTTTTCTCTACGTCCTTCCAACCATAGAGAAGTATCTGGCAGCCCTGCCACTAAGTCTGTTGCTGTTATGATATGAATATCTTCTCACCAGAATGATCTTCTTACATCATTCTTTTTTTTTTTCCTTCCTGCTGGCAAAGTAAGTAGACAGAATGCCAGAGCATATCCTCTCCTCAATATATTTATGGTATGAATAAATCATGTATTATACAATAGATGAGAACTTTCTGCTTATCTGGTATGTAATGCCCCCCCATTAATGTAGGTCACATCAAATATCAGCTTATTTAGGTTCTTAAGTTATTAACATATTTAAATCCCTGCGAGTTATTTTGCATGCAGTATATTTTGAAAGGGGATTCGCAGAGCGGCACAGCGATAGGTCCGTGTATTCCACTGACTTCTGAAAGGCAGAGGCAGATGTATTGCAGATGGGTCACCTTAGGCTTCAGGATCCGCCTGATGCTCCAATAAGTATCTCTTTATTTTGGGAGAAAAGAAATCCGTGCTTTATAGCCTTCCGACGAGATCACCGTTCATTAAAGGAATACCACAGAACTCATAGAGTACGGAAAAGACTGGAGGCTGCTATGAAATCCCCTGTCCATGATGCTGGCAGGTGGGAAAGCAGGTTTTTTTTGAAATACAACTCTAGTTTGGGGAAGCTCTCTGTCCAGGAGCCCGTCCTCTGGTCTCACAAACTCATATGCACGGAGAGCGTCGCGGGAGCCCTCAGCTCTTGTATCGCTTGATGCCAACTGAGGATCTTACCCTTCCATCTCAGCGCAGGGGTTAATGTGAAGGGTTTCAGTGTTTCTTTTCTATGGTGGAGCGACTCAGACCAATGAAACAGAGGCTATAAACAAAACAATGAAACAAAGGCTATAAACCGCCTTTGCAAGGCCGGCCCAGAGTCTTGACAAGGTGAGCCCCTGTTCTTGCTCCAATCACGGTTCGTTGCCACCAGTTTCTACCATGCGTATCGGTTCCAGGCAGGAGCTCTAGCTCCAAGC
>NW_010564397.1:503-2534 GCF_000687285.1 Phaethon lepturus | reverse complement strand
CAACCTAGTGATTCTGTGATTCTGTGAACTTAAAGCTGTGAGAGGCATGAAGTGCTGATAAGTTTGAAACTGTCTTTGGCAGTGGTGTAGCAGGAGTGAAATGCTCACACTAGTAGCGTAGATGGTAGTGGTTACTTGCAGGAGGTCGAATTATAAAACATTTATCCTTAAAAAAACCCAAAAACCCACCACCCAACCCACTAGACCAAACATATAGCAGGAGACACATACTAGAGCTGCCTGGGACATGACTGTATTTTTTTGTCAGCTTTCAAGGCTCAAAATTCTGGCTTTGGGTAGTTGCCTAGGTGAAAGAGAGAATACCTGGGGCTTGAGTCCCTTACTCTGATGAATCTGTGATGAAACTGTCACTGTTTTGAGTCTTCCTACCTAACACTGGGTGTTCTGGGTGGGCATTACTGGCCTTCTCTCACTCAGGTTTCATTACTGAGGGGTTTGTGGAAGAAGCCTGAGCAGGGAGGGGGGAGACTGGCTTCACCAAAAGTTCTAGTCAAGTTGTGCAGGCAGGATACCAAACCTGCCCTTGCTCAGAATAAGCTTGAGGAGATTTGGTTAAAAGTATTGCTCCCTTGAAACACCAAGTCAAGAAAGATTCAGTCTTGCCAGGATTTTTTCCACTTAAAATGATACTGTATTACCACTTTGTCCAAATAACACATTTAAATGTCTTGCCTCCAGAAAAATCAGAACCCTTCTGATGAATACAAAAGATTTATTTTATTTCTGAACCTTGCTTTATAAACTGATCTATAAGTAATAAGGTTAACAAAGCCTGACTTCCCTCAACTTGGTGTTCTTTGCCCTCTTAACCTTCATGTTAAAAAGATCCTCTTGTCCCTCTTGGAAATAAACAGTCACAGAGTCATAGAATCACAGAATAGTTTGGGTTGGAAGGGACCTTTAAAGGTCATCTAGTCCAACCCCCCTGCAATGAGCAGGGACATCTTCAACAAGACCAGGTTGCTCAGAGCCCCGTCCAACCTGACCTTGACTGTTTCCAGGGATGGGGCATCTACCACCTCTCTGGGCAACTTGTTCCAGTGGTTCACCACCCTCACTGTAAAAAATTTCTTCCTCATATCTAGTCTGAATCTACCCTCTTTTAGTTTAAAATCGTTACTCCTTGTCCTATCCTTGTCCACCTGGGGTACTGCATCCAACTCACTCTGGAGCCCTCAGCACAACAAAGACCTGTTGGCGAGGGTCCAGACGAGGGCCACAACAATGCTGAGAGGGCTGGAACACCTCTCCTATGAGGACAGGCTGAGACAATTGGGGTTGTTCAGCCTGGAGAAGAGAAGGCTCCAGGGAGACCTTATTGCAACCTTCCAGAACTTAAAAGGGGCCTATGAGAAAGATGGGGACAGACTTTTTAGCAGGGCCTGTTGCAGTAGGACAAGGGCTTCTTTTGCTGCAGCCCAGGACACGGTTGGCCTTCTGGGTTGCGAGTGTACATTGCTGGCTCATGTCCAGCTTTTCATCCACCAGTACCCCCAAGTCCTTCTCCGCAGGGCAGCTCTCAATCCCTTCATCTCCCAGCCTGTACTGGTACCGGGGGTTGCCCTGATCCAGGTGCAGGACCCTGCACTTGTCTTTGTTGAACCTCATGAGGTTCACACGGGCCCATTTCTTGAGCTTGTCGAGGTCCCTCTGGATGGCATCCCATCCCTCAGGTGTGTCAACCACACCACTCAGCTTGGTGTCATCTGTAAACTTGCTGAGAGTGCACTCGATCCCACCGTCTACATCACTGATGAAGATATTAAACAGTCCAAGTCCCAACATGAACCCCTGAGGCACACACTTATCACTGATCTCCATCTGGACATTGAGATGTTGACCAGAACCCTCTGGATGCAACCATCCAACCAACTGCTCATCCACCCAACAATCCACCAATCAATTCCGTCTCTCTCCAATTTAGAGAGAAAGAAGATGTTGTGGGGGACGGTGTCAAAGGCCTTACAGAAGTCCAGATAAGTGACACTGGTACTTCTTCCCTTGTATGCT
>NW_010564397.1:0-217 GCF_000687285.1 Phaethon lepturus | reverse complement strand
TCATCCCTCCAACAGGCCACCCATCAAATCCATATCTCTCCAATTTAGAGAGAAGGATGTTGTGGGGGACCGTGTCAAAGGCCTTACTACAGAAGTCCAGATAGACTACCCACTACTGATTTTCCACGTGGGTGGAGAAGAAGCAGCAATTTGTAGTACACAATCAATTAAGAGAGAGTTTAGGGGACGGTTAGTGAGAGAATCTGGGGCACAGGTT
>NW_010564396.1:0-8869 GCF_000687285.1 Phaethon lepturus | reverse complement strand
CAGGCCGCCTTCTTTTTGGCAATCGGTCCCTCCGTTGTGGTAAATAACTCCTCTTCGCAAGGCTTTGCTAGGCCTTTCAAAGGCAGCAAACCCTTGCTTTTTCAGTGAGCCCCACTCCGACAACAGGGTATTGCGGCCATGGCTAGCTGGAGTGGCAACCACTGAGCTCAAAGCAGCAAAGTCTGCTGCAGGATTTCGTCCACTTCTTATTTAACCATTTGCCCAATCTTTATACACGATTTAAGTATTGACCTTTTTTCATTTAAACTGCATAGTTATAACCATGACCTACGGTCATAAGACACTAACATATTCAAACCTCAAGATTTGGAGCACCAGTTGGTTGCCTGTAGGGGTTGAGAGGAATTCAGCCCAGTGTAACACACTGCATACTTTAAATGGTATTTTCTTTGCGTACAACACAAATTCTCTTAATTCTAGGTATTCAGGTATCTAGCCATAGCTTGGAGGCCAAATACCAAGATAGACTGGTCTTGGTTCTGGCCAGGCAACTCTTATATTTTTACCCTGTATCTGTTGGTAGCATATGGAATATATCCAAACTATTGGTTTTTACACTCACTGTAAAAAACAGGACTTTTGGACAGTGAGTATATCTACCCGGGATGTTCAGAAAAAGACAACAAAGTAGTCAGAGGGCAAATAGCTCTCCAAAGGCATACCGAATGGTATTACACTGTCAATAAACCCAGCTGAGAGGTCACGAAAGACAAACATACTCCAAGTCAAGTACAGTATTTAAAATCTACATGAACATCTATCTTCTAGGCAAAACAATGGGCTGACCATCCCCAAGACTGTTAAACAACTAGTACTGAACAATAATGGATGACTTTTATACAAAGTTTATTAAGATGTCCAGAAGAATAAATCTGAAAAACCATGTAGCAAATGGTAATTTTAATTCAAGAGTACAAGGCAACTTAAAAAAACTAGAGCATTTATATAGTTGACAAATGAAAATACAGTGACAATTACCATCCCTGAGCAACAGTGCATTTTAAATATCATAATAAACAAAGTTACTCAAATGTACCTGTGTATGCAAACAAAATTGTTTAAATTTGTTAAAAGATGAAGACAACTTGCCCTTCAAAGATGTGAAGTACAACTGGAAAACTCAAATATTACATTTAAACAAATCAAGCTGTTAACTTACTCTACAAGCTCCTTAACAGTAGGGCTAAATGTATTTTATTTTGGTTTGATCCTTTGTATTGCATACCAACAACTTTCTTCCTTAATGAAACAGTAGCAGCTTAAGACAATGTCTATCTCGTCATTACTAAACATTTCATGTACTGTGTATTCAGCAATGGTGTGAATTTGAAAGTCAGAACGAAGAACACAGTCTCCACTAACAGTTCAGACTTCACACAACAGTCACATAGTGTAAATTGGAACAAGTTTCAAAACCCAGCTTCTACATTCTCCTTTCTTCTAATAGATGTGGGTGTGAAAATATTTAACACAAGCATATATATATATAAAATGGTCTAGCAACCAGATGGTGCCCAGGTTTCTTAAGATCCTTAAGTATCTTAGCCAAGGTGAACAGACAGACAGTGTTATTTTCTTTTCCCAACTCTGTATGACTAGTGCATTTAAGTTACTATCAGCCAAAGTCTTTATTGCTGAGAAAGAAAAATGGCAACGTCATTAACAGGCACTGCTAAGAATGAAAAGTTAATTTACAAAGGAAAAACATCCTGAATACTGAAAAATACATGGAAATACATTGAAAGAATTTACTTTGTGCTCTTAATTTCTTGTGTAATATTAATATTGTTCATTATATTGCTGGTTATTCACAGCTTGATCATCCAGCTTTGGCTGTGGACAAACTGTATCAGCACAAGTAGAATCTATTTAATTCACTGATGGCACTAACAAATTAATTAGTATTAATAAATTAATAACGACGTAAATGTCCACCAGCTTTCTAGGCCCTTACCCCAATCCATATCTTTTTTCAAACACTAGCAGATCTGAAGAGATCAGATAATAAAATATTTCCTCCATGGTAACACACATGACAATTAGAAATTTAGTAGATCAAGAAATGTCTCCTGTGTCATCTACGAGTAAGTTTACAAGTACAAACACAGATTCCAGATAGCGGTATTTTAGCTGTCAATTCAAATGGAAAGAATATAGTATTAAAAACCCACATCACTTGAACTAAGTATCAATTACTTTCAAACCAAACAACCTGCTTTGAGCAGGAAGTTGGATTAGGTGACCTCTGGAGTCCCCAAATAGGATTTAGGACTATATAAGTGACTTTATTACCCATCTGCTTAATCTTGAAATATGAATAAAAGCTTCACAAAGCAGTGATGAAACGGTTTACAGTACTAAGAGAGGTAAAACCTATCTATATTTAATCTTTCAATTATTCACTAATCAGTTGCTTTTTCCCAGCCACTGGCTGAACCACGGTTATGTCCATTTGATTTCTGAATCAGGTAGTCTAAGAATTACAGCATCAGTTAGAGCAAAAAAGCACTATTAAGAAATAATGAAAGTACTGGAATGTAACAAAAGTGACATCCACTTTGCAGGAAAACAGTTAATTGAGTCCTTCACATGAAGCTGAAAGAAAAGAAAAACCAAATCTAACTTTAACAAAAATGCTGTAAGTTTGTATAGGTGCACAAGCTCTATCTTACACTAATTCGATACTGATTAGTTAATGATCTTGTATCACCAAGTAATAATTTGGCCCTAATTATTAGGCCACTAATTATTTGGCCTAATACAGAACTAATAAATTCTGTATAGCAGAATTTATTTGGCTCTTCATACAGAAAACCACAACGTTTTCATAAGGTTCAGCTGTTCAGGATATCTGTACTTCTGAAGTACAAATTAACACAGAATGGTTCTTTTGTCTGTTGATACGATCAGCTCTAACACACTGAAATTCATCCTTTCCCCACATCCTTACAGTGTTCAGACAGAACATAGCTCACTACAGAAAGAACAAACACAATCTGAAGAAGTTCGCATTAACCAGTGTGACTGAAGCTCCCATAATACAGTAAAGAGGTTCTGCAATAAGTATTGTATTTTTCCAAAGTCTATAGGTGTTGTCAGACTATGACCTAAGTTAATTACCTCCCTAAAAAATCAGGTTTCTTGATAACTAGAAAATAGGGGAAAAAAATGCAACACTAGTTTCAGTTTGTTTATGCAAAGAAAAGCTGTGTTTCACTGCCCCAGCCATTAAATATTTTTTGCCTACAACTCTGGCACTACAAGAGGCTACACTCAAAATCCAGCACTGTCTCATTGTTCTTACTGCACTCTGAAAAACACTGGGGGACTTCCTCACCGGAAAGGATTTGTGATGGCACACAAAAGCAAACAGGCTTCCCCACATTCCCTTGAGAAGTACAGCAAACAAGACCTGCTGAAGGAGTGCTTCACTGGATGATGGAGACACCTGTGATACAAGGGACATTCCTTAACCTATTTACTGAAAGGTCTTTGATGTCTTCCTTAAGCTTTTTCAATTTCACAGGATTCATTTGAATAGTATTCCCTAAGAAAAGATGTGAGAACCCCTTTTCAACATGGCAGTTATTGACAATGAGTTTTTCAAGTCAACAAAATATCTGGTTTTGCCTTTGAAAGGTTGTTTTTTAGGAAGAACAAAGAACCTCTGGTATCTGGCAGTTTTCCATATAGCAGGTTGATCTGGACTGTTCATCACAGAAAATGTAAACACCATACTTAAAGACAAAGATAAAACAAAGAATTTGAATTTTTAAAAAAATAGAGCAGAGAGTTGCATATGGATGTTAACAGCTTCTTCCCTTTACTATCAGGTCAAGCAACTTCACTAAGAAGTTTTCCCAGTCTGGGTAAAAGCTGCAGGTATTTGCCTTGTACTCCCCAAAACCATCCATTCTCATTAATCGCTTCTTTCGACTGTCTAGAACAGAATCTCAGAGAAGAGAAAAAGGATGTTCTTCCCTTTAGGATACTTGCATGTTCTCTTGTTACTCTATATGCCACAAAACGTCAATGTTCTAAAAGCAGACACAAAACATTTAAGAAGGAAGCCTTAAATGGTCTTACAATACTTTTATCTAACAAAGCAGTTCATGCAACAAGATAAATATTGTTATGTGTTTATACAATTCAATTATTTACCTGAAGGACTTATCCCAGGAGTGACACAAGCATCACAACACCCATAAACTGAATGAAGAGCAATAAAGGTGTCATAAACGACCAGACAGGCCACAAGGCAATGTTGAAACTGGGAATAAAAGCAGGATGTTTTTGGTAAGTTCAATTGCCATACTGCGGAAATACCAGCCACACAAAGAAAACATGGTACAAGAGGAAATGAGATCTTAATTACTCAACCTGGAAAAATACTTGTTTCTTTACAACTTGAGAGAAAACAAAACAAAAAGACCCCAGCACCTACTTATTAAATTGATAGTGTAGTTTAGACAACTCATCCTAGTTCAGTAGCTGCTGCAGATTTTACACTGAGCAAGTCCAGTCACTCCCATCAAGGGTAAAGATACCTTTTACTTTCAGAATCTCTATATATGAAGCACCTGAAAATTAATTACTCTTGATTTCTCCATAGGCATATGTGGCAACTGCGAAAAGCCTTAGTTTGTACTTCCAGCCAAGCAGATTTGAGTTAACTGAAGAGAAAGGGGGAAAACCAACTTGTTTTACAACTGAATTACAAGGATTATAGATTTGACTAATTGTAAACTATGGGGAACCTTTATCTTCTTCAGTCTTGCTTTTTTCCCCCCAGCACTGCAACAAAACTGACTGACTTAACGTTATTCAGATACAACATCTAATTAAAGAGAGAACCTGCTTTCTTGCAGAGAGCAAACAAAGAGTCACACACACGTATATAATTTTTTTCATTCACATGCACATTTGCTCAATTCTGACTCCTATAATCTCATAAATAAAGTAGCTCTTACTAAAAGTCCCATTCTCTGACAAGATATAAACACTTAAAGCTCATATAACAATAGTTAGAAGTATAAATTTCGGTATATGTTTGCTATTTATAGATTGTTCGATAATGAACTCTGTATTGGAAACTGATCAGGCATACTTTTTCCTCAGCTAGAGAATACACCTTTGTCTTAATTCATAAAGCTCACAAATAGTTGTCAGAGGTGAGCAATTTTCACTGACAAAACTAAGGACTTCTGTTTTTCCATAAATTATCAAGACAGAAAAGATCCGGTACATCTACAAGTACAGTTAACATAACAGTTTCAACAGTTGCAACTCTTTGTTTTGTGGATGAATGTTGAAAGTGGAAGAAACTGGTATTGTCACCAATACGCTTACTGGAATGACAGAAATTAATACTTTTTATAAAATGAGCCCATTAACACAGTTAGACTTGCACAAGTTTAGCAGATGTTTGTACACAGTGTTTGAACTTACCAAATTGCTGCTGCAATAAAGGTAGCTGTTGTGATAGGTATCAGTGCTGGATACTGTGCATCATAGTCCTCAATTCCACAGTACCACTCAAGGTATAGTATGCAGTAAAAGGCAACAGATAAACATGCAGCCAGTAAACAACTGCCAGAGGCAAACCACCAACTGCGGGGAGAAAGCATGTTAAGCACAGTCATATTGCAGTTCACACATTAATCTTCATTCTAGTCTAGAGACAGGACAGTATGTGTTAATTATATAGATCAGCCTAGAGATCCTATTGGTTTTTTTCTTAAATTTCTTTTACAAAACACTTTTGCCTTTAAAGCTGTCTAATATACATAACTACTTGAGTTTAATTTTGCAATGCATCATTCCTGTCATTTATTTTTCCCTCAAATATTTTGAAAATGCAATGCAACAGACCTTGTTGGTGATCTGCTATACTACCACACCAAAAATACTTTGTCAGTAATGGAATAAAATAGGTCCCACTGCAACTATGCTTCTCATTATAATTTAGACTACTGATTTTGTGCAATAGAAGTGTTGCAGAAAGCTTTAATAAGGTTTCAAGTTTATGAAATCTCAAATTTAACCGACAAGAAGCATGAAGATTTTTCTTCATAGCAGCTGAAGAAAATCATAGAGAAATCCAGGATTTCAAACTCAGAATCAAGAAAACACAGGGTATGTGGTTATTTAGGAAGATGCACTTTTGAGCCTCTTTGAGGACACACTTCAAGAGTAAGACGGGAAAGACAACTTGGGAGGAAGGTGTACTTTAATGAACTCTTATACTTAATGTGTAGTTAGCAAATAAAATTTTTAAAAAGTTAATTCTTATTACCATAGTTTTGATTACAAAATTACAAAAGGTAATCATGGACTTACTATTCAGGTAACGTTTGCTCTGGTATGGTACAGCAAACATCATAGTCTATCTTGGTACCTCAGTACTACCAATTAAGAAATCTGCCTTAAGAAAGCAGTTGCCATAGTCTACCTAAACAAGCAATACAGGAAGATTGGATCCTGCAGGGAGCAGAAGGGGCCACCCAAAACTTTGGTCACGTCCTGGAGTCACTAGTTTGTAGCCACAGCCAACTGTATGTAGGGTATATCTAGACCACCCTAGAAAAGCAGCTCCAGAGAACCTCAGAGCACAGAGCGAGGCCTTGTTCAGCTTCCACATACTGATACAATAGTGACAATGAGAGTGAGAGAGTTTTAAGAGCACTTTCAGGTGAAGCTATCTAAAATTATTTAACACCCATCAATCCCACTGAAAATAATTTAATGGAAAACAAATACAATAGAAATTACTTCTTAGAATAATCTTTCACTGATGTACTCAAATAAGTCAGAGAACTACAGAAATGAACTTCATTTTGACATTTATAGATTAATTTAATCTTTTTGGATTAAAAATAAAATCAAAACCCCAACATTTTCAACAAAACAGGCAGCAATTTCTTGTACTCAAGTGTAAACTTGAAGGTGCATTATTAAAACATCCTGCTACTAGAACAAATTTTGCATGTACACAGATGGCTCAGTAGAGCCTAAAGAAAAAAAATAATTATAGCAAAATTTTAAGCATTGTATTTACTTAAAAATTAGTTTAATAATAATGACTTAGGTGGTCATCTGGTCCAATCTCCCTGTTCAAGCAGGGTCTCACCTAGCTGGTTGCCCAGGACTGTATCCAGATGGCTTTTCCGTATCTCCAAGGATGGAGATTCCACAACCTCCCTTAGGCAACCTGTGCCAGTGCTCCATCACTCTCACAGTAAAAAAGCTTTTTCTGATGTTCAGAGGGACCCTTCTGTGTTTCAGTTTGTGCCCATTGCCTCTGGTCCTGTCACTGGGCACCACTGAAAAAAGCCTGTCTCTGTCGTCTATGCGCCCTCCCTTCATGTATTTATATACATTGATAAAATCCCCCTGAGCCTTCTCTTTTTCAGGCTGAACAGTCCCAGTTTGCTCTATTCCTGTTGGAGATCTTCTTTATCCAAGATTTGAAACACAGTGTTCAGATGTAGATTGTAAGATGAAAACACAACTTTCTTCGTAAGAAAAGGTACCTTACCTATCTGCTTGAATAGTTTCTTTAACAGTTTTAAAAAAGTCAAAGTAGTATGTCACAGCGATCGACGCCAAAATCCAGAACGCAGAATGAATATTCAGTCTGGTAAGAGGCTTCCTCTTCTTCTCTACAGCTGTAGACTCTTCTGTAAATAAGAACATAATTATAGCTCTAAAGCCAGTCATTAAATGGAGTATGATTATAGTTACGTAAAACATGATGCTTTATCCTTTTAATTCATTTATCTTTGGAGATTATTATACTCAGTATAATACACTTTGTATTACAGAGGAATTATTCTATATAGCTCCACACGTTTCCCAAAATAAAATAGACTAAGCAAGGTACCCTTTGGTAAAGAAATAAAGCAGTAAAAATCAGGACATTCTGCATACCCTTTTAGGAAATTAACAGCTGACTAGATTTTGTAGGGGTTATTTAACTAATTGAAGGCCTCATGGTATTATTAAAGCATTTTAATTAAACTAGCATAAAGTCTGGTTTAGTATTTCCAATTACTAATTTATTCGTGTCCTTTTTTGTTCATTTTAATATTTGCAGACCAATTTCGGGCATAAATAATTCTTTTGTACTCAAGTGCAGTTACTTCACAAGAGATTTTCAACTTCAGTTTCAGGACCTAGCTTGATTCATGCTGCACACCTTCAGCAGGTAAACTAAAACTATCATGCAGAAAAGTATCTTTCCCTCATCACCACATACTGTTTTAGAAAAAGCAAGACAAGAGCAAGCAGATTAGAGAGTGTATTTTTGTGCACGACAGTAACCAGCTAACACACTCCATACTTAAACACACTGTCCAAAATGGTGTCAAAGGTGCCACTGATGTTTCATACTTTGAACTTTATCAGTACTAGTTATTGCTGGCCTGTGTGCCTCCAGCAGTGTAATGTATGCTGGCTGCTCCACATGCATTAGCCCCAGCTGAGTGTACTAACAGGCATTTCTATTTTTTATTTCCTAGATTCTGCCTCACCTACTACAGCTTCGGTCTGGAGCATTTACGCACTTCATCCCTACCAAGAAATCCGCGGTTGCAAGTCTTTTACAACAACTCACGTCTCCCTTCTCACATCCAGCTCGCTGTTAGGACCAGACACCCGAGGGAAGAGGAGCTGGCTGCAAGCACGCCGTATCCGACCGGCGGGGCAACGCGCCCGTTCACCCGAGGAGCTCCCTCACCCCTGCCCTCAGCAAGGTCCGTCCTCTTCCCCCACTCCCCGCGCTACGCTGTGGCAGACGCCGCTCTGTCACCGCTCCCCACCCGGGCATTTCTGTCACGGCGCCCGCCCA
>NW_010564395.1:0-837 GCF_000687285.1 Phaethon lepturus | reverse complement strand
TCTGCAGCTGGCCATTCTGGTTTATTGACTGCGGAAAGAAGATCTTGAATGAAGTTCTCAAACCGTGGCCTGTAATTTTCTTCCCTTTGTTTACTGCCACACCTGTTTAAAAGAAAATACATTTCGTAAGCAAATTTAAGAGCCACATAAGCTTTTCTTCTGATGTAAACAGAAGTAATCCTATGTTTAGTCAGAAAAACAGTTTTATGCAATTCTAAAAACAATATCTAAACTGCAAGCAGAAAATTTGTTTTGTTCATTTATGGAAACACAGTTGAAGCAGTTATCACTCCAAGCTGCATTGCAAGTAAGGCAGCATATCCCCGACAGTAGAATTTTGTTCCTAAGATGTTTTTATTTATTGAGTTAAAGTCTGCATAAACTCAGGTGGACAAAGTAGGTAAAATTGTAAAGCGCAAGCTGGAGTGGGGTAGTTAGGAGCTGTTCTGTCTATATTCCTTAAGCTTGCTCTGATTTATCTGACAGTGATGAGATGTCTCAGTATTACGGTGCACAAAGACTAAAATCACAGTATAAAAAAATCAAAGGTAACGTACCGGATAGTGTTTCACTTATATGTGGCACCCCTAACTTTAATGATACCAGAGTCTGCAGAGAGATTGCTAGATGGCTACTAAATAGCCTTTGGGCTTAAGGGTATAAATTAACACAATAAAAACCTTGGGATTTATTCTTAGAAATCCTTTGGTTACTCAGGCATACTATAATTTTTTCCTCTCAGGGATGTATAAAGTACATTGGTATAAATAACTTTTTGAGTAGGTATTTAGCGTTGCAAAGTGGTCATGTTTG
The DNA here is from genome assembly GCF_000687285.1 of Phaethon lepturus. Taxonomy (NCBI): domain Eukaryota; kingdom Metazoa; phylum Chordata; class Aves; order Phaethontiformes; family Phaethontidae; genus Phaethon; species Phaethon lepturus. The sequence continues at coordinate 24 of NW_010564395.1, read as the reverse complement.
TCTTAAGGTATGACAGACTGTATT
>NW_010564394.1:453-1139 GCF_000687285.1 Phaethon lepturus | reverse complement strand
CTTTCAGAGCTCATCAGTTAGAAAGTAGTTTGCCGTACTCTGACAACGCGAACATAACGCAGCACTTCGAGGCACTGATTTTTTCCCTGGGCTTGAATCCTTGTATTGCTTATTCCAGTCCCTTCCTTCCTATCGCCTGTCCTTCTCGGCAGGAATTAACAAAAATTTCCTTTATTTTTTTGGTGGGAAAACTTAAAGGCTGAAGCGATGGACACGATTACATAGGAGGCCAAATAAGAGATACTCCATAGACGTGCGAATACAAACGACTTGAAGTATCCATGTTTTGCAAGGTCTGTGCGTTACTGAAAAAGCCCCCGGAAGACAAGACAGTTTAATTGTCTTGCTCCAACAGCACTGCTTTCTTCATGAAGTCTCAAAAGGCAGGCATTACGCGTCGTTCACTGTTCCCGGCTGTTACACACGCTGAGCAACTCAGGCGTCAAACAGAACCCTTACTCTGTGCTACGAGGCACTACAGCCAGCCACCTAAATGTGCGCACAAAGCCTTGCTGCATTAACTGCAGCACACGTGTTCTCCTGCAACTACAGTTTTAGGATTGTTTCTTCCAGCGTGCACTAGTAACCTATTTTCCTCACAGCACTGGGGGCTATGGCTAGTTTTGAAGACTAGACTCTGGGAGCAACACAAAGCTAGGAAAGGGAAATGTTTATAAACCAATACC
>NW_010564394.1:0-233 GCF_000687285.1 Phaethon lepturus | reverse complement strand
GTGCTGCAGCCAGCCAGCCTGACTACTTTGCCAGAATTCACACCTCACACAGGTCAAGTTCCAACCGGGACAACTCATTTGCAGCAGTTTGTTGGGTTTGCTTTTTGGCACCTGTCATCATTTCAAAGGGACAGTAGGGTGAACTTTTGCACTGCATCCAGGGGCTCCAGAGAGGAAAAAGCCCCACAACTTGACCAGCACTCTGGCGTGGTTTAATCGTAATAATTTAACGC
>NW_010564393.1:0-691 GCF_000687285.1 Phaethon lepturus | reverse complement strand
AAAGAATCTCATAAGGACAAGCAGACAAAATTAGAAAGGCAAAAGCCCAGCTAGAGCTCAATCTGGCCACAGTCATAAAGGATAACAAAAAGTGCTTCTACAAATATATTAACAACAAAAAGAGAGCCAAGGAGAATCTGCATCCTTTATTAGATATGGTGGGGAACATTGTCACCAAGGATGAGGAAAAGGCTGAGGTACTTAATGCCTTCTTTGCCTCAGTCTTTAATAGCCAGTCCAGATATCCGCAGGGTATTCAGCCCCCTGAGCCGAAAGACGGGGATGGAGAGCACAATAAATACTTCATAATCCAGCAGGAAGCAGTTAAGCCACGTGGTCACCCACAAGTCTATGGGGCCTGATGGGAACCACCCAAGAGTACTGAGGGAGCTGGCAGAGGATCTTGCCAAGCCACTCTCCATCGTTTATCAGCAGTCCTGGTTCACAGGGGAGGTCCCAGGCAACTGGAGGCTTGCCAATGTGACATCCATCTACAAGAAAAGCTAGAAGGAGGATCCGGGGAACTACAGGCCTGTCAGCCTGACCTCAGTACCAGGGAAGATCATGGAGCAATTCATCTTGAAGGCACTCACAGGGCATGTGCAGGACAACCAAGGGATCAGGCCCAGACAGCCTGAGTTCTTGAAAGGCAGGTCATGTTTGACCAACCTGATTTCCTTCTGCGACCAGG
>NW_010564392.1:113488-152317 GCF_000687285.1 Phaethon lepturus | reverse complement strand
CTCATCCTTGGAGACAGTGTTCCCCGCCATAAATGTTGTCATACGTAGAGCTGTATGTATGGTGCCAAGGTGTATACATCAAGCACAGATTTGAAGCAGAAAACTCATCAAAAGACATTCTAGACTATTTTATCTAATGAGTGTTTCCATGTTATTGCCACCTTGTGTCCTAACAAAATAACAACTTGCCATGAAAATAAACCCAACTGCATTTCGGCACTCCCAAGTATTTCACGTGTATCCCCAGTACCAAGACATTTACCCAGCAGGCAGTGACTGCTTTTTATTATATGCGACAACTAGTTTCATCATAATTTAAATCTTACCAGAAAATACACAATAGAAAAACAATGCTAGCTTGTAAAAAGTGTTTCCCAATCCCAAATCAAATTAATGGTGGCAAACAGCAAAAGCATCAATCAGCTTTCTGCTCTTCGTCCGTGTAGCAAATCCCTTTTATGAAAGGCCTTTGCCTGATCCCACCAGGACCTATTGCTGCAAGGAGATGGTGAACACCAGAAGCTTGTTGTAACGTTTTTCATTTATCAAACATTCTGTGGTCTTAATTCAAAACTCAGGGAAGCCAAACGGAGGCTTTTCATTGACTTCAGCGTGCTTGGATCGATGCCTATACTCCGTAATGCCAGAAATAACATTTGTCTCCTTAAGAATTAAAGTTCTTCTGATATTCAAATTTTATTACCCTAAATCTTCAGACACTTTCTCAAACACATCCTTAGCAGTCACAGCTCAGAGCTGCCTGTACCCATTAAGTCTCCTTGGCTACAGTGCCTGTAAGGAAGAAGCCCCTGAACCTTCAACTGTGCTGCAATCCCACCTTTTCCCTCCGGTCGGACTGCAGCTGCTCGGGCAGCCCCGTTGGCTCTCATTGCCTGACAAGAATTCCCTTACAAAGACCGGTGGGAGCAAAGCCACCTAAGTCAGGTTTCCAAGGCATGCTCTCAGGGAATCAAAACCTCAATTGTGGGAAGCAAAGAATATGGAGGAAAAGACTTTGATGCACCACAGAAGCAGGCTGTGAGTGTCCTAAGTGGTCCCTGCACACTGTGTAAAATTTTTTCTATTCCTGTGTCAGGGACTCAGTTTGCCACATCTCTCTCTCTCTGGCGTATCTTCATGGACCTCATTTTCCAGCTCTCTCTTTTCTGGTTGTCTGACAGAGTTCACCCCTGCTCAGGACCAAGCTGACGCATCGAATTGACTACATGCAGAGGTACACTTCAAAGAGACCGACATCTGTTTCTGCCCCCTTAAAATACTGGTAAAGGATGCTCTTGATGCCGACAGTCTCCCCTTCAGCCTACGCTCTGCCCGATCTGATCCTCTGGTAATCCTATTGCAACCAACAAACAGATGGAAATACCAGCTTTGTAAAATAACACAGGCATCTGCCATATCCCTTGCAGCAGCTGTGATCCACTTCGCCAGAGGCGCTGCCTTTCCTGAGCACGGGGCACATCTGGCCTGCTGTCCAGATAGTTGTCTGCCTGACTGAGGCAGAGGACCGCATCCCGCTTGGAAACGAGCTGTGGTCGAGGCCAGAAGGTTTCACACACTCCTTTCCAAAGGTGAATGCTTCAGGCCCTGTGAAAACTACTCATTTCATAGCACCGTAAATTAAAATTCAGCCTCCTGGTATTACTACTAATTTCACAGAAACCATTAAAGCATAGAGCCTAGCTGACTGTCTGCTCCTTTCAGCATGACATCATGGTCTATAATTGCAGAATTACTCTCAAAAAGAACTTCAGTCAAGTATTTATGACAAATACAAAGCTTCGGCGCCGCTTCCATCCTCATAACAAGATTTAAGTGGGGCAGAGGCGTCAGACTGGTGATACGGTGAATTTGACAATCAACGAACTGTGTGATGATGTTCACAAAGCAATTCACCTAGCCTTAAGATCTTTACACATGGCCCAGCTTCAAATCCACTGCAAACCTGAGCCAAAACACCCCCCTGTTCACTTGAGCTTGCAGGCACCCCAATGAGTCCGGCTTCAGGCAAACAGGCAATCTCTAGATCATCTGTCAGTCCTGCCGGTGGAGGGAGAAAGACTTACCCTCTCAGGACAAAGCTCTTGGATTTTCACAGATTTGATTTTTTGAAATTCTTTCAATCCAAAGCAAAAACCTAAATAAAAATCCACATTACTGTAAACCTCCTGCAATTAATGGTATTAATGGAGCGTTACGATATCACATCAAGAGCAAATACCTGTTGAGGACTAGCTGTGAAGAAGCAGCTCTCACTTAAACCATCATATTACTTAGGCAGTCATTGAAAGAAAAAATAATACAAAACACATGAATTATAATGATTTATACTTATCACAAATAGAGTGGAATTTTTTTCTATGGTGGTCTTATTGAAGTTAAAAACCAGGAAGTTATTATTAGTATTTTAATATCCTACTTCATGATGGAAAGCATACTTTGCTTGGAGTGTAGGATAATTAAAAGTCCAAAGGCAATTTAAAAAAAGAAAAAAAAAACACAACAAAAAACCACCAGAAATTTATTGCAAGTTTAAAATATTAACACAAACAACATCCCAAAGGAACTGTACATAAGGCTTTGCAGCAACCCCTGCCTCTAAAACAAAATGCAGTAGTGACACACTTCAGCAATGAAACTCAAGATAAATTTAAAACACGGTCAGAACGTCTCTCCCTGTCTATTGTGCCTGTCCCTACAGCTCTGCCCGTATTCAACAGAAGAGGGCAAATTACTCCCTGTACCACATGGCTGCCAGACACACCGCTGCAGTTATCACTATGGTATAAGCCTATCTCCATATTACTGAAACACATTAAAAACCCTAACAGTTTCCAGCGGAGAAGCACTTTTACCCACAGATCTCACACACAGGTAAGCGTTACAGTCTTGTGATCCTTCCGACAGATCTCTGCCTCCAGGTGGAGATTTGACGTGCCCAAGGTCACAGAGAACAAGAGTAGCAGAACTAGACCAGGACCCTGGGATTTTTTTCTCCTGTTCTTTCTCAAGCAAAGATGCTACAGAAAAAAAAAAAGGGTCACAAGCAAAGTTCACAAACTTCACTGCACACCACCAGTTTTCCTCTGGCATATCCTTTCAATGTACCCGCGTACTGTGAGAATCAATAATGATGCCTCTTTTTCCCTAATACATTGGTTGTTTTGAAAAGTTACTTACTCTCCCTGAGAGAATCCACTTTGTGCTTTCAATACCTTTTTAATACAGTATATTATTCAAGGACAGGTAGAGCCTTCCCTTTTTAGATCTGGTGACTCTTCGTGCTGAGCTGCTACTTTTTTTGTATGAACAAAGCACCTGCCAGACACGCAGAGTGGCTGCCCTAAAGAAGCAATCTGGATCTAAAATAGGAAATTGTGACATTTTCTGAGGAATTTACAAATGGTGAGCAACAAAATTGTATGTATCCCAGTTACTTATAGATTACATGATTATATGACAAATAAGACATGATAGTCCTGTAGTGCTAATATAAACACAGATCGAATATGAAATAACCAGTTATTTAATAGTCCATATGCATTTTTTTGCTCAACAACTAAAAGTTTTTCAGCTTCCTAAAGGTGAAAAAACCTGTAAAATCAGCCTAGGATTTAAGGCAATGTCTCAGTATATTTCTTTTGATGGTCACTAAAACTTGTCAGGAAAGGGGCAAGAGAGTAGTTTAAAAATGCATTTGTTTTTACCAAGATATCCATCAATCTGCACAATTCACTTTTATGCCACACAAACACGATGACATAAAGCCCATTAATCTTTTCCAGCTTAATACCTACTGTCCTTTGAAGATACATGTTTGGAATATCTGAAGGCGACTTCCATTTTTCACAGTTACCAGTCATAGGGCAGCTGACACAGCCAAGATAATCCTGTATTCAGCGAAACCAGAGGAATGAATGGATTCTGATGAATGTAATTTGCTATCTCAGTGACAAATGGCAAATGTGAAGAGAGGGTATGCATGCAAATTTAACCGCGTTAAATAAGGGCTTGTGAAGGATAGTACTCTGAAAATATCTGATAGGCAGTTTTACAACAACCGTGCGTTTTTGAGGAGATAAATCATCAGCTTACTTAAAGTTATCATTATATCCTCATTGTAGATCTCTGCTGAATAAGATGATATCGTGGTATACAATCAAGCAGGGTGTTGTAATCCTGTCGGCCGACTTTTTGCACCACATTTTCCCTTACAACGTACATTTTTCAGTAAAATTTGGACTTAAATACCCCAAAGCTGCCAAAGGTTATGAGTATCCTAAGCCTGGTGTCCAACCTGCAGTAGACTAATTCCCAGAAGATGCCATGTTCCACTAACACCAAAAGGTCTTTGCTGGATCCCCTGAGGCTGAGGTGTCACTTTGGAAAATTCTTGTATTCTTGACTTTTTTACCAGTTTTGTTGTAGTACCGCGTAATATCTGCCAATACAATTCCCACTCCTTCCCAGGTCCGGCAGGAGAATCAGCCCTACTTGCTCAGAGTCCGCCACTCGAGAAAAAAGAATACGCTTGAAAACAAAAACGTAATCTCCTCCTTACCATCGTCTTTGTGGCTGCTGCAAGCTTCTGAATATAAAACAGCCCCAGGTTTTAAAACCACACAGAGAGATCAAGTGATGGTACCTCCTACCCTTCAGACAGGGAGGAGTAATTTAGGTTTGGATGCTAGAGCCAGCGCCAGCAGGAGGCAGAGCTGCCTGAGGCTGGGGACCAGCAAGGAGGGCAACAGAGAGTCACACCCTGGGAAGCAAAGCTCCGTACAGCTGCGCTGCCGAGGCAGGGGATGGCAGCGACTTCCAGGCATTATGAGAAGCCACCAGGTCCCTGAGCAGTGGGAACCACATGTCTGTCAGTCCCCAACTGACAGACCCCAAGCTCTGCCTCCCGCGCTCTTCCCTAACGGCGAGGGGTGAGTCCCCCCCTGCCGCAGGAGTAGGAGTGCACTGGTGGACACTGTCGTGGCTGCGATGAAAGCTGTGCTGCTGAGCAGCCCTGGGCAGGCTCCTGAGGATGCACAATAAATGTTTGAGCTGCAGAAAAAAGCAGGAGAAGCATTTCCCAGAAGCAGCAGATGATAGCTTAAATAACATTTTAAGTGCGCTGTTACAGGCAGGGTAAATTTGCAGTCATGATGAACTCGGCAACCATTTTCTCACTGAGGTTGAGCAAAGGTTTTACCTCATCTCGGGGGCTGGGGTACTTGACAACTGTTGACTGCTGTTACTTGGGCTTTTCATGTAATTCTCTAAATTAGTGACAGAGGAAAAAATTCTGGCTTGATCTTACAAAGTTGGTCTAAAATTCAGCTTATTTAAGTATTTCCATCAAAAGAGGCCAGATGACCCCCACATACAAAATCATACGCACACCTAGAACCTGGAAGGTTTCACTGTCGAAAGCTTTGCAAAATACATGATTTGATGTAGAAAGTCCTTCAAACCTAATGCAATTGAAAACAGCCCCTGAAGGAAGCTCGCACTGGGTATTTCCCTTGTTTGTTATCACTTCTTTAATCATTCTCTCCTTCATCCTATATTAACATTCACATTAGTTACTCCTTATTCAAAAGCCATTGACTTCAAAGGGGTTTTGGATCAGTGCAGCTAAGCGTTTCCCACCCTGGTGGGAACACAACAGCAGCACTTTGGACACCAAGTTTGTCTGACTACAGCCAGGTTTCCGAAAATTCAACAAGTGTCATGAAAATTGCACCTTTAGAGATGAAGAGCGCTCACTTAACCTGTATTATAGCAGCATTACCACTGCGATCGTCTGCAATGTATTGCAAGTTCTCCTCCCCAGCACCTCCATATATTCTCTATTCTTTATTCGAGGTAGAACATCGGTAGACATAACATTGGTGTGGAAATTTAATAACAAATCCCCATTGAGGGGATTAAAATTCCTGTAGTAGCAGAAGAGTGAAGGGGTAACATGCCTGCTACCCAGGCTATAGAGGAACAACATACACACAGAGTTTGCAAAACACTTATTCAAAAAGTTTGTTGTAGATAAAAGATTCCTTCTAAAAAAATGACACCCCCCCCCCAAAAATTGCTGTCCCAAGAATAAAGGCCACATTGCATAACTTGAAACAGCTCTGAAACAATTGCTCGTACTAAAACCTGGACTGAATCTCATTTATGTAAATATTACCTTATCTCTCTCCTTGAAGAAAATGTTTTACAATTAAGTTATCTGTCATTTATAGACCAAATTAAACTCATTAATGCAAGCTATTAAAGGCCATTTTTAAAGGACAAAGGATGATTTTCTCAAATACTGTATGTCTCTCATTCTAATGCTAGAGATAATCTTTTTGGCACCAGAATAAGACAGAACAAGGCAGAAGAAGCTATTAAATTTCCAGTACTGCTAGGAAAAACACTTCCATTCCCAGGATGCTCACTTCAATGTTTCTTTGTAAAAGTAGATCAACTCAGGATCATTTGTTTACTGTGCATCAGATAGATGCCACGTCAAGTGTATATAATGTTAAAAAAAATCTATTTATCTCCTTCCTACACAAAAGTTCTTTTTTCTTTTTTGTAGAAAGTCACTTCTTACAGTCACAATTACACCCTACTCATGCCCGAGACACTTAGGTAGGTATGACAAACTAATGTGTGTTTTTGTTAAATAAGAATGACTGTAGAGTGATGAGCTACTTTCGCAATGGTTGATTCCCAGCATCCTGAAAGAAACCAAGTCAGGAGTCTGTATGATCTAAATGTGTTTCTTGCTACTCAGAAGGGAGATCAGGAGGAACAACGAGAAGAGATACAAGAAAATTTGATGCAAAATACTCATTCTCCAAGAACTCAAGAACTCGAGCTGGCGGTCAAGTCAACTCGGGGAATGGCTGCACTTCAGAGCCTGCACCTGTGAGAGTCTGGGACCAGTAAGGGAGATCTACGCTTGAGAGCAGACGTGATTATAGATTTGGCATGTGAGCTTAGTCTGCAGTTCAGCCAAAACGTCCTCATGTGAAAGGTCATTAAGCCAGCTTGATACAATTGATGGATGTCTTCCGCAGAGAATATTGCAACTTTAATATAGGTTGTTTAGAAGAAAAAAAAAAAATCCACTGGGATATAAACGTCAACTGTACGCCAACATTTTTCACAAGGATTGGGAAGGGAAAAAAGAGATTCATCTCTAAGGGATCACTTTTAAATTAATTTTAATAGACGGTAATAGGCTGACAGTTCTCTGAAAATAGCCAGCAGATGTTCCAGTGCTTTACCAAGTCCCGATGTCTAACCTTGGGTACACCAATTCCACAAAATTCATCTTCTGGATGGAGCTCTGTTTCTGCAGCTGGAATGCTAATGATGGCTGTTAGTGGTTTCTGACTTCTAGCAGTGTGTTTATTTCTCCAGCAGATTGCGGCGCACAAGCCACAGAGGCAAGTAAGCGCAAATTTATGCTTTATTAGAAAGGACAGGAAGACACCTTATTTTTTGGTACGTTGCTATCTACAGATAACCTTTGCTCTATCTATATGCTCATCGTAAGATAAACAGCATCTAAATTACTAAGATGTTGCTCAAATACAATTGAGAACATTAGCACAATTTATATGAGCTGCTCAAACGCACTGATGCATATGAAGTCTCCAAAACCATTTATTGTCAAAATGTCGATGCTAAATGCACAAAAATGTAACTTACTTTATGTCATTAATTAACTAATGTTTGCACAGCACTTTGAAAATGTAAAAGCACTTTGAACACTGAGAGCTAAGCGGTATTATTTTTACTCGTGTGGACTCACTGTATGAATCACACATAATAGTCACCTCTTGTGGAAAGTATTTTTGGTCCACAGCCAAAAACTAACCTAAAGATTTGGCACTTCTGTTCAGTAAGGCATCTGTAAATGGTCCTGTTCGGGTTTCAGCTGGAAATTTTCTGCAACACGTTCATTACTGAATTCTTCACAATATATACCAGGTGTAAGGTGCCTTCACAGCTTTGTAACTAACCTTGTATAGTGAGACAGCAAACATTTTATTATGTTCTCCTCATTTGCCCAAAACATTTGACAATACTGGCTCACCAGTGTTAGCTGTGACTTAACTCCTTCTCTTTGATCTGTACAGGATGCAACAGGCTTAATGGATATAACACAGGCCTGGGATTCTCTTTCACCTTCATGAGAGCTGTAGCTCTCAAATTATTTTGTGATCTCCTGGTGAAAAGCGTTACATAAAAACTAGACAGTATCATCATTATCTGTCCCCACTCTGTGATTTCCTCCCCTCTGATCATCCTCTGTCTGGGTTTTTTTTTTTCCCCCTCTTACCCTTTGTGACTGAAGAGATACCATGACAGTGAGATTTCCTTCTCAAGCGAGACCACAAAAAGCTTTCACAAGGTCACATTTTATACCTACAAGCACATCTGTTGCATCAGCCTTAAAAAAATATGCTTGGCTATCCCATCTTTGTACAAAATTCCTTCTCCATGATCATGTTCATGGGGGAAATCTAAGTCTAAAACAACCAGAAACTGACAAAACTTCACCATTCTCCTATTCTGATTAGTTAACAAGAACAGTGATGACTTACAGCTGGCCTGAGTACCACCTGCAGTCAGGTCGGCCCAGTGTTTCCAGAGGGTTTGGCTTCTTGGCTGACCTGGTGGTGATATGCTCCATCATTCTTATAACTCTCAAATCAGGAGATATTTTATGAATGCCTTGTATTTGTTTAAACATATGTCTATCCATAATATAAATTAGTCTGTGTGGGATTAACCCAGCCAAAAATTTCTCTTCTACAAATCTGTCCGGATGTTCAGATTTAAAGAGTTTTAAAGAACCTCATCTGTAATACACCACACCCATCTCCTATTAACAACTACTCTACTTGATACGCTTGATAGATGATATTTATTCAGCATCGTTTTTTATTCTGGAACTAATGGAGAAAGAAAAACAAGAGTGGGAAAAATCTGATGCGGTTAACATTGATCTATTGGACCTATTCTCTCTACTTGAAATAGAGAAACTAATTTAGAGATTTTTACAAAGAAAGAAAAGAAAGAAAGGATATTTGAACTGACTTTGAACAGATGAAACATTTTACAGTGTTTACAGTGTAAGTTTACAAACCACTCTGGGGCAGCTACACTGCATATCTTACCCGTAAGGTAAACACAGCGAGATCATATACTGGCTCCCAGCATCGTGCGGCCTTGCAGGACTAGCACTCAATTCGGCGCGGCTGCCAAGCTGGGCTCCGGAGGGGCCCCACGCTCAAAAGCGAGGGGTGCACCGAGCCTGTCGGGAGGGAGCTGAACTGCTGGAAATGTTGCTCAGCACCTGCTCGTATTCTGCCTGGCTCCGCAGTGAGCCCTTGGTCTTTCCCTCTCACAAAGCAACATCTTTATCTCATTTTAGCTAGACAGAAAAAGGGAAAAAGCAGGGACAGCAGAGGAGAGTTGGCTGCTATGAACGGAGCAGGCCGGCCCTGGTGTAAGTCAGTGTAGCTGCTGGGAGGCCACAGCAATTTACAACAGCAAAGTCTCTCGCTTGGCACCTCGCTTTCATGCAGTTGCTCTCCAGGTTCAGTAATTCTTGGTGTTAAAAATCAGTATAGAACAGTCAGGATTCCAGATATATACGTTATTCAATAATAAGCTACAGACTTATATAATACTCTCCACTGCCTTTTAATCTGCCGTACATGGAGGGGGGACAAAAGAAAGAATAAAAGCACATCTCATGCAAACGTTGTAAATAAACCATTTCAACTAGAACAACCAACTCCCATAACAGACATGAGTCTGCCAGGCACCTCTTTTCAAGAACTCCTACCGATTCCCAGCTCTCTGCAACCTCAAGCCTCAAGAGCAAGGGGATTCCTTGATCTCACAGTTGGGGTAGTTTGTGGCACATTCCCCATTACACAGCCAGGACGTGACTGTAACACCTACAGAGACGAGCGGCTCCATTCAGATTCGCTGCTTCTGACTTCACCTGCAAGTACTCACAGAGCGTCTGCAAAGCTGAGCGCAAAGATGACTTCAACTGATTTAGCTTCTGACTCTAAGGTTCAGTAGTCCCATGTTGCAATCCACATGGCATGTCCCTGTATTTACATTATTCATGATTACCAAAATCAAATAATTACTTGCTGCTGATCACCTAACACCCGCCCAAAGCTCCACGTTCTTATATCTGGTAACTCACCACCAAATTTCTCTTCTCTAATGTGCTGAGCGATAACTTGAACACATCTAAATCTCTGAAGAGCCAAATCAATTTTCTCACATATTTTCTGTTATAAAAATATCTGCTCCAGGGCTGTGATTTTTATGCCAAGTTTCAAAGCACAATGACTGTATACAGTTAAATTACAACCCTCTAAAATGTGGATTTATAATACGTATAATGGAAGTCCTATAATTATAACATTTCAAATGTGACATTCCTACAAATGCCAGCTTTCAAGGGATGTTATATGATGGTCTGAACTGCCTCTTGATCCATGGCAAGATGATGCTTTCCTCGGGGAGGAAGACTTTCATTATTTTCTGATGGCACCTTTCTCCTTAGAAGGCAATTCTGCCTACTAGTAAGAGATCCTGTTGGAGTGATAGATGATTGAGCTTCTGTGGGACTAACACAGCTTTCAGTCAGTACGTGCCTCATTCTGTCTGCAGAACTGAAAACATACTGTTGCTGTAAACACCATATTTACATCCTTAACCATCCAAAATCATGACAACAGCTTAAAAATCACAGCATTTCACAAACTAATAATTGTGGGTATCTCTTCTGCCTTGTAATTTCTGAGCTTTTAGGAACTCAGGTCATGTTTTTACCTGTGTTTTCCAACTACAAAGACTAAAACATATTAAAAGCACACACACACAATAGCTGAAAAAAAAATTAGAATCTGTGTCTTGTATGCCTCCAAAGCTCAGGCTTTAAGAAAAACCTCAAATATCACAGAGTTGGCAACAATATAGACTGTGCTATCCATTCTTCAGAAGTACAGGAACACAAGAAAACCACCAAAGCGGAGGCATACGACCTAGTTGAAACTCCCCGGCATGATTTGCAAGGTTGCTCCAGCTCCAACCTCTTCATACCAAACTCAGTCGGGCTCCTTTGATTATGAGAGCACCCTGACTTGGGTCAGGCTTTCTGTGACAGCCCTTGCACACTTCTGCCTCCGTAGAAGAGAATAACGGGTCATATCCCTCCTGCCATTATCTGTATATAAGTATCTCTGCATGGATATTTTCTCTTTGCTGTGCTGAAAAGGGAGGTGGCTTTTTTTTTTTTTTCCCTTAAAGACTAGGTCGTTTTGTCCCGAAGCATCGAAGAAGGGGGCTCTGAGAACTTGAAGCAGCAGCAGAAGGAACAGCTCTGGCAATGAGCTTTTTTCTGCTGCACTTTTTCTTACCATGTGCCCCAGGACATACTGCCACTTGGATCTGTATTTCTAGGCTTCATTTCCCTGCAGACCTTTTCCACCGGAGCTTGTAATGCAGCACTAGAGAATAATACCAATCATATGGAGGACCTGCTGCAGCTATACTGCCAGGCACAGAGTGAGCAACGTAGCAGCAGTCGCCTGTAGCTTACACTCAAAAAGCTACCACTGTCCTAACCCTTCCTTCACTAAGAAAAAACTGGCAAGAAAACTCCAAAATAATCTTGAGGGGCCTTTGGCCTTAATTGGCCTTTGACCTTAGAAACCTTCTGTGGGACTTTGTGTGAAGTTTCAGCCTGACCTATTAAGTTTACCTGGAAAGTTAATGACTTCAATAATATTACCTGTTGCTCGATTTGAGAGTCTGTGATTTGAGGTGGTGAGTGGGAAATGCTGCAGACAGGATTCCTTCAGTGAATATCAGTACAACTCAAAAAGAAAATGCTCGCTTTACAGTAAACAGTATAGCCACGAACAGGTTTTAAAGCGTGCTACTAAGCATGTTCTGGCAACAGAAAATAGCTATTAAAAATATTTTCAATCAGAGGAACTGAAACATGCTCTCTGTTGAAAGGAGACAAGTACACAAATCACTGTTTTTAGGAGTTTTTATGTTTTTTTTACTCTGTCATAACATTTAGAACTATCTACTTCCCTTTTATTCATGTTGTGTTTATTTAAAAGGTTCAATCTGCCTTAATTCAGATCAATTTTGATTGCAAAATGTTTTTTTTTACCATTCTTTTATGGACTATTCTTTTTTTTTTTTTTTTTTTTCTTTCTCCTGTAAAGCCAGGCTACAGCAGCTCATCAAAAGGAAGCGAGGCAGCCTGAATTTCATCTTACTGTTATTGTGATATAGCTGCAGTGGGCAATCTGATCTCATCAAGAAACAATTGCAGTAAAGATATCTAAGTGGATGTCACAGCTCTGCTGAAAGATAATAAAGTGAAATGAACCAAAAAAACAATCTTTCCAATACAAATCACATAGTTAAGTTGTAGTGATTTGCAAGCAGAATATGAGTGCGGGAGGAGGGAGATATAGTCAGAAATGCCCGACTAACACTTTTAAATCATTTTTAACACATTTGGTGAGTGCATAATTAAGGGATTTACAACATTAAAACCTGGAGCTGTTATGCAGTACTACACTAAATGAGACAATCAGTAACAAGGGAAAGGGTGAATTACACCAACCTCTACTGCAGTTTGAACTACTGTCTCCTAAGATAAACACTATTGATTGCTTTTAAGCCTCCTCTCTATTAGAAAGAGACTTCTAATTTTGGGAAATCAATAATAAAAGATAGCAGAAAAACCCAGATTCTCTCCACACAAGCCTGAAAACAGGAAAGGGCAGAACCTCACATTAAATTGGAAGATCATCCCTGATTTGCAGGGTGGAGGATTTGCCCCTTGGGCCGCGTTCCTCTTCAGCGCTAAGTCTGCATCAGCATCCACAAACTATTGTTTTAATTTCCTGGCAGAACAAAAATGTCTTGCCACATTATTTTTTCTTTTTTTAATGTCAACTCTGCCTTCAGTGCCTGAAATTAACTCCTTAAGCAGTTTAACAAATATCTTTTCTTTTCCAAAGCAAAGACTTTTGTTAGAGACCAAAATAGCATCAGCTTTCAAGCTGTGGGGTCCTTTCCACTTCTTTTGTCTATTTAACAGCGAAGGAATGGCATGGTGGTATTGAATTACCGATACTGGTGTGTTGGGAGGCTGCGTGGGTCTCTGCTTTCTAGCGGGGTTTTTTGGGGGAAGGCTGTTTTTAAAGGCACATACTAAATAAGTCCAACAGACAATGCCAAATCTCTAAGAACAGATATACACAGACCACTTCATAAACCACATTTGGACAGACATTGTGCATTATATACCACGCAAGATGCCCAACGCGCCTTCCAAGAAAAACACCAACACTGACTGAACGCAGGCCAAGGATTTTCTCATTAGCATGAATAGAGGTTAGGCAGGCACACAGCCTTTCCCCCTTCTGTTTTCCATTTACAGAGGCGACCACTCCTAGGCATATTATACCTAATACACAGCTGGATCTTCTACAAAGAAATAGTTGTGGTTTTTGCCTGACTTTTGCTGCTAAACTCCTGTCTGCTTGGAATTCACATGATTTCCTCTGAAACTGGTGAGGTTTACCATAATATGACACTGCTTTTCTTACAGTCTAACAGGGAATGCTCATCCCATGCTGGTATTAGAACAAGCAATTTCAATGGTGACTCTCTTGTTAGAGCAATTACCTGCGGCCATTATCTAAATGCATCACTTAGTCTTTGATGGCAAATTGATAAATAAATAAGAGGGAACAAAAATAGCTAGCAAATACCAGGAGATAATCGTGTGGTTAACCCTGTAAGTGACAAGAGAACAGCGGAGGAATTTTTAATAAAGTAATCACAAACAGATTAATAGCTGGGAAAGCAACAGGGGATTTTCTCTTCCACAGCAATGGGACTTTCAGCAGACCCAAAATAGTTCTAATCTAAGTAGAAATGTGCTTATCTATATCCATCTCCCTTGATCGCCTCACTTCTCACCATAAAGGGAAATCAATATGAGGACTTGTTATTCAGAAGAGTCTCAAGAGTCAGGCACTATGATTGCACCTCTAATGCTGCAAGAATCTATTTCTAACGACTACATCATATGGAATGCAAAAGGCACATTGTTTACAGATGCTTTGCAAAGCCTACAATATAGGGAAGCAAATAAAACCAGATAACAGGGTATACAAGCTGACCTCCTACCTCTGGGGGGTCTGACTCTTAGTACCAAGGGTAGTTGCACTAAAATAATCCCTTTGATTGCATGCATTTCTAGGATTGAGACCTCTGTTATTAGAGAAAATACTTTGATTCTCTGCACGGTGCCTACATGTGGATTTCTCTTGCACTCATTTGGCTGACCAATTAAGAAAACAAGGGCAGCGTGAGGGTTAAACATCGATCTCCGGGTTCCCTTGGCATGCTATGGAGCTGCTGATAACAACACTGGTGGCAGCTTCCTGAGCTGCAACTCACAGCATGACGAGAACAACTTCTGATCTGATGAAAATTCCTCCCTCACTGCAGAAAAACACCCTATCGTTTAAAAGTTTTGAATGTGCTAACAGCTAATTTATTAAAGGAACTCCTGCAGTGTCCATGTTTACAGGGCTCAGGCTGCATACAAAGGAAAAGCCTATTCGATGCACATAAGGGGAGCAGAATCGAGCTGTATTTTTGGAAAGGCAGCACAGTGTGCCAGAAGAAGGGCTGGACTGATGAAAAGAGCAGCTATGATATTGTGCCGAGACTTCTTTTGGCTCTAAAAAGAGCATAATTACGGATTGGAAAAGAAGAACAAATAAGAATAAGTTGTTTTTTTACGAATGTTGAAATGAAGTGAAACAAATTTACAAGTACTGAGAAATATAAAACTTTTCTAGATGCCCAGATATGGTAACGAAGGAAAATGTATGTGATGGCAGACAGACATTTTAACTCATTTATTGTCACAGAGTGTTTTCTCTTTTTATGAAGGTTTATACCTTTCCCTATAAATCCCAGGTTAAAACTTCTCAGCCCAAAAACTAGCTTCTGCCCCAAACCAGAGGGTGGAGGGGAAGGGAGGCTGCATTTTCCAAAGACTTCTGCTTTTAACCAAGAAAATAAGATACTTTCCACAAATTTTAAATGAGACAAATCCTCCTATCTTCTGCACAAAAAAATGCTGTAATAGACATTTTCAGCCATCTCCAATAACAACCACATTCCAGATGTCTCTCTCTGACAAGCTGTTAGACTGCCAAAGCCTGAAAATGGAAGAAGTCCAGGAAGGAATTAGGTGTCCTCTACATCTAGCAACATTACCTCATTACCTGCAAGTAAATATTAGGCATAGCCTGAGTTTAGAAAATAGGCTAAGTGCAAGGAGCACCTGGTTAACAAGCTAATGGGCTAAATAATTCTGTATAATTCTCAGACACTAATGCTTATGTGTTAGATGTTCTCCTCCCAGCTGTGTCGCTTTGCCAAGAAGTATTCATAAAATAATCTTAACAAGTTTGCAGTATTCATTGGAATTAAATATATACACTTCAGCTTTCACTAAAAGAACATTGTAAGAAGCCAACCACTTGATGTGTTGTGAAGTGACACTCTAATGAGCATGATTTTTAATGGGCTTTCTGCAGTTGAGAGGAAAGAAGTAAAACCATGGTGAGGGGAAAGAAGTAAAACCATGGATCAAACACCATGGTGAAGGTACGGGTATCTGTCTGAGGAACTGCGCTGCCCCTGAGCCTCTGATGTATGCTGTATGAAAATACATGTTGCTGTAATGAGTATGCATAAACAAATATGTTGACATTACCTTTTCCTTACTTCATTCAGCCTATTTTTAAAGTATCAACTTAAAAGATATTCACAATATTTTTGGCTCTGTGAATAAATTTACATATTAAGCAGCACTAATTATAAGCAGCAGTGTTCTGCTCCTTGCTATGCACAGTCCATACGATCCACATATGCCTAGATTAACAACTTCCTTGCCTTAGTGGGGCCCCAAAACAAACGGCGTGTGGTGCTTCCAGCAGAGCCATATGTATGATGGGCTGGCCTGTGCACAATTTCTTCCTCGTTTAACTTTACCTTTTACCTATCCTTTACAATTTTTATCCCCTCAAGTCTCCTACAAAAGAAAAAACAACGCTGCTAAATCCTTTAGCGTTTACTATGTTTAATCCTTTCTAACGTCCAACAAAGCTCTTCACAGCACACCTCCATCCACTTAAGTCTTGTTAACTCCCCACTTGCCCAAGCCATGATCCTACCACTGCTCCGTGGTTCTCCCACCTTTTGAAGCAGTCATGTCGCAGTGCATTGGCTAGTTTTATCATCTGAAGTACTGTTAATATCTCGATTTACCTCAAAAAGCTTAACCGTCATCTTCCATCCATGATTTTCCTACGAAAAGAATATTTCTGTGCCTCAGCCCCAGCCTGTTTCTGCGTGCGGCTGGCTAGTTCTGCCTAACTTGCCCTATAAATAGATTCATATCCAAGTTCTCCACCAAGGACTCCTTTAAATCCTGAAGATTGTCAGCAGCCTTTTTAGTGCTTTTGCTCCCTGCACCAGAGAGGCACCTAAACAACATTTTCTGCCACTGTTCTTCTCAGGGAGACACAGCGGGAGAGTTTTAAGATGACCTTAATGCTCCCCTTTGGATGTCCTGCTTGCTAAGCTTCATTAGTGCCTGGCATGATCGACCATGGGCAGATGTGGCTCCACATTATTATCAGGAAAGCAGAGAGGTGATGCCCCACAGTGAGGATGTTGATAAAAAAAAAAAATCAGGTACAAGAAAAAGGGACAAGAAAAAACTAGTCTGGGGGAATGAACAGAGAGCCCACAGAAGAGCATTAAACCTCAGGGTTTAATCCGTAGGAGACCGGTACACTCTTTACAGTAGTGCCAGGGCTGTGAAGTAACTCGAGGAGTTATTTTGATGCCAGTGGCTGCTCAGCCTATAGGTCAGTGTGCTTTTGCAGTTATGGATGCTTATGTATCTCTCACCTTGCTGTACCTTGTTCACTGTGACTGGCTGGTAGCGCTACTGGGCTCATCATCTCCCTTAGTGATCACATTACTGTCTCTGTTAAAAAGCATCCCATATTACCCTTCTGAGATTTAAATCACTCAAAATATTTTGCTTATAAACAAGTCTGTGACATTTGACATGAAGTCATCCATAATTATAAAGTACTGAAAATACATTAAAAATAACCCAACATATTTTTTTGTGGGTATAACTCTTGCAATGGTGATAATTTGCATGCACTAGGCCAAGAGGCCAAAAATATTTTAATATCCATTTGCAAGGGGCCAGTCAACTTCCCTTCGGAAGGTTTGGTATCAAATTAAGACAAATCCCTTATTTATGGATGACAGTCCTGTAGAAGTCACCACACAGCCAGAGGAAGAGAGAAAAAAAATATTTTACACATTGCCTTTCCAGAGTGTATCAAGGGTAAAAGTCTTGATGCCAGAAAGGACAATTTCATTGCAGAGGTAACCGCCCTGTTGAAATACACAGCTCTAAGCCTGCGATCCGGTCTGAGGTCTCTCTGGAGCTCAGCAGGAGTGTCAGCATATGTTAAAAAGACTCACAAGCTGTGATTCACAGAGAAGATATGGAAGTGCCCCAGCCCTAAAATCACAGGACAGGAGCGAGGGGACCCAAAGGCAGCTGTGGCGTGTCTGAGCTGCGGGTCTGGTTGCAGGAGTGAGTGGCACCTTCAGGGCTACGTGAAGTTTGGAATGTTTTTAAAGAGCATTATAAAAATTGTGACGTCTCCTCCTACTGCATCATCTCTGAGGACTATCGTAATTTCACTTGATAACGCATGCATCAATCTGAGATTTTCAGAAGAGTCAGAACTATTTCAAAGCACTTATCTGATGCACTTTCAAAAGCTCTGGTACTAACATGGTGCTTCCTTCGATGCTTTTGATTATTTTTCCTAAACTGCTGGAGATTTCAGTGGCAGTCATGAACCAGATTCCACAACAGCTTTTAGTACATAAAAACAAATTAGGCAGAGAAAAATTCTCTCTGCTTATTGGTACTACATTTCCCTGTTTGTCCCATATATTCTAGGAAATCCTGGTCATCATATGGATCATAAAGGTTAAGCCAGTCACCGCATGAGTACATAGACATCAGCCTCCAATGCTGATAAAGGAGTCATAACGCCGAATCCAAATTGATTAGAGAATGCTCGTGGGGTTTGTGCTTGCCGGGGTTTTTTGTTTGGGTTTTTTTTTGTTTGTGGGGTGGTTGTTTTTTTTTAAATTCTAGCTTTTGTTGACCAAAAAAAGGAAAACTCCAGCAGAGATAAGTTATTTCTAAAGGTATGTTTAAGTTCAAGTGTCAAAGCACCGATTTTTGACAGTCTCAAAAAATGATACCACTGCAGGATTTGCAAACAGAAACAGCAGAACCAACATCCAGGGCAACGTCTCTGAAGAGACATGTCAAATTTGTCCACTAGAAGTCCAGCAAATTCTGTCATCATTTGGTACATGACAACAAAGAAAAGCCTTCTCCCAACAGTTAAAGCCTACTTAAAGATTCGTTACTTATGCTCTCTCTAATTGTCTGCTCTGAGCCTGTGGCTGGGGACTCATTACAGTAACTACTGAAAAAACAAAACATATATTATGCTGTGTATTTTACTGAAAATATACTATAATGAATTTCAGTGGGAGAAGAAAAACAGGGTATTTAAATCTCCTGGCAGAAATGTGTGTTTATGAAATTCAGCCCTTAGGATGAGGCGATGAGAAGAAAGTATTGTTACCTATATGCTAACAAGATTTCTGACATATGTACTCCTGTAGTTCAAATAACAGACAAAAAAACCCATCCTTGGGACTAAACTTGCCCTTTAACATTCAATGAATTGTAGACTAATCCCAACCTGACAAGTACAAGCTGGACAGGACAATTATTTTCAGAGAGCAAACAGTAATTATGACACTTAACACTGCTTTAAAGGACCCATGTGCAAATGAGACGGGGGGGGTTCTACCATTTTCTCTAATTTTTTTCTCCCCCCCCCCAATAAAATAAAAGCAGGACCTATTCCTCCCCATTCCTCTGTTTTTAGACAGGCATAGCTTTGTTTTGGACATGATCGAAGGAAGAGAACTGATTCATAACATACCGTTGTCAAAGTCTTTATGCCATGCCTGGCAGAAGGCTCAATAAATAAAGAACGAACATCAGTAAACACAGCAGAGCTGTGCTTCAAAGTGGAAAGTATGGTCCCAATCCTTGCTAATATACACAGTGCAGCTCTGGCATATGCAGAGGACACCCATGAGAGGCTCTTGCTTGCCCCAGCGAGGAGCTTGGCTCGCTCACGGCTTCCTTCACTTAGATCAGCTGAGCTGTTCCCAATGCAGGCTAGGAGAAAACTTCTGTGAGATTAGGAGTCCCGGGGTGCTTTGAACCCCTCTTTCTGCACAGGGATGCGTTCATGAGGGACTGGGTCACGCACGGGTCCTGAAAGCACCTTGCTCCAGAGGCTGGACACTCACTGATGTGACCCAACACTGCTCCTATTTCATGCGGCAGCTTCTCTGCATAACCATGGTTTCTTTGCTTCTCTTTGGGCATCAAAACGGCCCCAGCCTGTACTGCACTTTGGCCATGCAAACCGGGGAAAAGCTTTTCCTCAGCCTCTGTAACAAGCTGCACGGAAAGGAAGGAGAATCTGTGGCAGCATCAGCTGGATACGAACGTGAAAAGAGCAGGCAATTCTGAAATGAGGAACTGCGATCAG
The DNA here is from genome assembly GCF_000687285.1 of Phaethon lepturus. Lineage (NCBI taxonomy): Eukaryota > Metazoa > Chordata > Aves > Phaethontiformes > Phaethontidae > Phaethon > Phaethon lepturus. The sequence goes on along the minus strand of NW_010564392.1, from coordinate 132,470 downwards.
AAAAGTCCCTCCTTTTATCTTACAATTAAAGAAAAAGAAAAACAGAAAACACAGGAAAAAAGAAGGAATAATTTCAGCTTTCCTGCATAGAAGGGCAAAAAGCAGCTTCAGCTACCAACTTCATTATTTTTGCAGTCTTATAACTTACAGCTCAAACAAACTGCTCTCAGTTCTAACATTTGTTTCTGGTTTCAGACTAGTAGAAATCTAATTTCCGTCTTCCCAAGAGCAAATGTCAGCACAAGCGGGATCTGAAATTTGTTGCTTGACACCTGCAGCAAAGAGCTAAATTGAGAGTAATATTTCAAAGAGGTACTTGGGAGGTATGCGCTTAAATTTGGTTAACAGACAAGCAGGCTTGTGTATGCTCCTCCCGCATACCGCCTCTAAAACATATCCCCCATCACCCTGGATTGAGGTAAGGCAAAGGAAAGGGAACTGCTAGGACCACTCTGACTGGAACCATGCAGGTCAAATTCAGCATTTTAGGAAACTTCCTAAGTCAAGCTTCAGAAAAGAGTATTATGATTTTACTCTTCTAAACACACAGGCCAAAAGAGTCTGCCTAGCTTTTACATCATTTACTGAGTTAACAAGAAACACAGTCTACAAATAAAAAGAATGCCTGATAACTGTGGTTCAGGATAATCCCAGATTAAAATCCTGATGGGTGTACACAGTCAGCACCCTCTCTCCTCTTAGCCTTGCTTTGGCGTCTAGATTTCAACGCCACTGCGGGCAATCTGCCTGTGAGTTCTGCAAGAAGAAATCAGCAACCAGTACTGGCTGTGAGCTACTAACGGCAACCCAGGGATTTCTGGAGCTTATGACACTCGGCGTCCTACAAATAGGTATTCAGAAATTTAGTATTTAAATGTAGCAAATCAGCACACTTCTGTAAGGATACTCATATTTATTCTAGCTAATCTGCAAAATTTACTATTCCAACACAACGGTTGGGCAGTGCAGCACATGAGCTACCTCTAGGTTGGTAACTCACTCCAGGCTGAGAAAGCAGACTAACTCCCATCCTATCCGGGTCTGACTCCGTGTGACAAAAGCTCGCAAATTTACTATACTATACTACTTAACTGGTGCAGCTTGTAGAATCCTTTCGGTACAATTGCTTGGCACACTTCCGAAATTTGCAGTGCAGATTTCTCATTTTGGAAATAGGTCCCTGAGCTGGAAACTGATAATACTTTAAACTACACTGGCAACTTCTGTTTGAGGATGTTAAAATGCATTTTCAGTTGTGACATCAGCCTGAATGGACATGTACCTTATCTATGCATATAAACAAAACCACACACAGGGTGGGACAACAGAGCCACAGAAATGTGCACAGGGAACTAGGTAGATTAAAAATCAAATTGCCTGCCTTTTTGTCCTGTGCTACAAACACAGGAGTACAAGAATGTACATAGCATTTCAATTTAATAGCGCATAAATGATGTAAATTAACATTGCTTCCACAATGCAAAAGAACAAAGCACAACTGAAAGGATGCGACAGATCTTCAATTGGTCTAAATTAGCATAGCTCCATTAAAGTCACAGGGACCAAGACCGTAATCCATTTGTCTTCAATACAGAAAAAGTAATATTTGGATAGGCTAACAGTTATTAGAAATTCTACTGGCATGGAGTTTCATTAATCTTAAAATCAAGCGATGTCTCAAAGGCGCCTCTGTAAGATTGCCATTACTTTCAGCACCCTCTTCTAAAGCTGCTACAGAACCAATAATTAATGCAAAGGGCAGATTATGCACATGCAGTAGTACAAACATATTAAAAGCTCTGATTTAAGTAAGAAAAAAAATTGCCTGTAGCCTGCCACCCACAGGGACCATTCTATTATTTTTATGTCAATTAGTTCAACTTCTCTCAAAAGTCAGCCCACTCTATCCTCGTTAGTGGTGACAAACACAGTTTACCACACTTATTATTCCTTTAGCAGCTCATTAGAACTGGAATACATTAGTGCCAAAGGATCTAAAGGTCATTTATCACCAATTTCTTTAAATACAAAACAAAAGACAAAAGCCATCTAAAATCTCCAGAAGCATTGGGATTACTGTAAATAGGATAACTTAGAGAACTGAGACAACCAGTCTCTCTTACAAAACCCCAGCAACATCTTTATTTGTTGATCATCACTTCAGAATGAAAAGACAGTGGAATCTGAAAAAGAGAGATGATTTGCTTAACTTTCAAAAGGGGAAACACATTCAAAAACCAATAGGATGATTCTTAGACACTGCACTGATGAGGAGCACTGATGTACCAAGAGCAGGAAGAGTCTGACCAGCCGCTACCATGAAATGCAGTATCTCCTTACAAGAAGCATCGTTCAGGAAGTGCCACACTCACTATTAAATCTCATAATTTTCCAGGATAGCGACTGCACAGTTGTGGTAAATGTCCACAGAAACCATATATTTCATTATTACTCACTTACATTGGGCTTTTCCAGAAGTGTTGTATTATGATAAAAATCATCAGATGCGTTTTAGGAAAAATAGTTAGGCTTTCCGCATGAAAAATTAATCATTATGTATAATTACTACATAATAATAGGAATTACCAGATAAATAGTCTCATCAATTCCTATAAGGAAAATGCCTCTAGATGCCTTTAGCTGAAACTAATTGAGTTGAACAGGAAAATAGTCTGAAAAGCTGAAGAATTTATCACAGAATGACAAGCTTTTTATATATTTTTGAACCATCTTGTGATTTCTATCCCATGGGCAAAACGCTTTGTGATTCATTTAAAAAAAAAAACCTCTGCAGAAATATTATCATTACCTCTTAAATCTTACAGTAATTTTTCATAAGGGAAACACTTTTCACATTTGGGAAAATCTTTAGTACATAAAAAAGACTTAAATGTGTATGCATTAGTCTGGAAAAAAAAAATCAAACGCGTATTTAAAAACAGGGGAACCAAAACAAATGGAAGTTCTTAAAGCCACAGTGCAACAAAAGTCCTACCCAAAATGAATCAAGAAAAATCATTAATAGCCTACAGCTGAAAATGAAGACTGTTAAAAAAATCCATATAAATAAAGGATGGATAAAGATTCTTTTATCTGAAGAATCTAGCTCTAGCGTGGCTTCCCGCGAAGGTCAGAAAGGAGAATCCCGCCAAGGTCAGAAGGGAGAGCTGAGAGAGGAATGTCAAATGCCAGCCCTAAAGAGCATCGAATGCCCTCTCCCCTTGCTTAGCAGGAGCAGAGGGTAGCTCAAGGCTCACAGTCAGCCTATGAAAAGCTGGCAGAGGGCTGAAGTGAAGCAGAGAGATGTCCTCCGAGAATTTGGGGACGTCAGAGAGCATCGCTGTGTCCTGCTGAAAGCATCCTCTGCAGGCGGGAGGAGGCTGACAGGCAAGAGGTGATTTACTACAAAATTCCTTTCAGTCATAAAACACAATCAGTTTTTCTGAAGCTGGAATTTTACATTTGAAAATTTAGGTTACAAGCAATGAAAGGTGATCAAGTTAATGCAGGTTAATAATTTACAGCTCCTCACTTGAGCACAGCAACCTATAATTCCCACCACTAGCCATTTATAAGTGAAACACTTCAACTTGCAGTACAATACTTTAACCCCATAACTTTAATTCAAGCACACTTTTTAAGCAGCATCATAAGCCATTTAAAATGGAGCACTACAGAAACACCTGCAGTTTTTTCTATATGGACAAATTGGAGCCATTGACAGTAGCTTCTAATTTTACCCAAACCTATGCAGGTCAAAAAGATAGTTTTATAAAAGCATTAAGGCTTTAATGCTCTGAATTAATGTAGAGAAGACTCAATTAGTCAACTTCTTTCCTTAGGGACAATCTCTCCTCTCTATGTTTATTTTAATTAAATACCAGACAACGTCACTAAAACACAACCCCAGCACTGCGCAGGAAAGTTAATCCAATTATTTTCTTTTTGAGGTTATAAAGACAAACACATTCAGAGAAAGTGAAAACTGCCTTTAAAATGCAGAATTTATATTCCCTAACTAATAGAATACTTTGGAAAACACCAGTATATCTAATACATATTTATGAAAGGCAGCATTTAACTGCTCTATAATATTCCAAATAAAACCCCGTAGAAGGTCTGTGCAGCTTATTCTGAAGGTGGTCTCACACGTACGCAAGAGCAAAGGTGCAGACACCGCAGGTCAGGTGTCGGATGCAAACCAACAAACCTCTCACTTGCTACCGAGTAATGATGAAGGATGGCGAAGTTCCCTGCACGGGTCGCTCCTCACCCACGTGCACGCAGCTTCTCAGCACTAAGCACCGCATGCAGGCGAGACCATCAGCATATACAGCAACCGGTACGCTATGTGTTACTGTGCTTATCTTGAATATTCCCTTTCACTTCATAGAAAAGGATTTCATTGTTCTCAAAAAAACAGTTTGAAACGTCCACTATTCCAGACAAGTAGTCTGAGACATTTTACAGGGCCCAAGCATTCAGCATTATTAATGTTCCATAAGCTTTTTCATCATGTCATTACTAAATAAAACATCAGCTGAACCGTTCTAAAGTTCTACAGATATATGAGGTAGTTGTTAACTACATTTGTAATGGACATTTCTGCTTTGCTGCTATAAACTATTCTTACTGCAGTAGATTCTGATTCAGCATTTCGCTTTCAGGTGTAAAATTCATACAAAAAGGAGAAAACCTGGTTTGTCCATTTCCTATGGAAACACTAAGGAAAGTCATGCTCGATTAACTTAGGTGCAAACACATTAATATAGTAAGATTATACATCCATCCCTGATAAACAGCTGTACATGATACTGGCCAATGTAAGGGAAAAAAAAAAAATCCTCTTTTTAAAACAAGTGTAATTAGTAATAAGGCGTCCCCTGCAGCTAAGCTGAAATTACTGTAAGCGTTGCAAAGAAAGCTATCACCTTTCCCCATGCTCACCATGTCCAGCCATGGCTGGACACTGCATGTGCTCGGGGTAATGCAGACAACGCCTCCACGCCACAGGTACTCCGCAGCAGCAGCTTTTGCTGGAGGAGAGGCATATATAGAGCCTAATCTACAGAGCTGGTGGCTGGGGATGGGATACAGCTCCCCTCTGGCCTGTGCCTTCTGTGCAAGGGCATCCAGGGAGGATTTCCTTTCCTTCTGTTTCCCTTCCCAAAAGAACCAGCCACAGGAGGACAGAGATGAGGGTGCATCAGAACGAAATGCTTGCCACCCATTTCAAAGGGGTGAGAGCACCAAAAGGAAAACAGATATAGATCAAAAGAGAGATGAAAAAGAAAATACAGCTGTCAAAAGAACAAAAAAAGAACAACTAAGATAGAAAGGAGAAATACTACTTATTAATATATGCTAAAGGCCATTTTCAATAGCAAATAGATAAAGTCATCCTGGGTTATAATCCCTCCCCCCTCCAAATATATGGGAGCCCAAGGGGCTTCACATTGCATTATCTGATCTGGCCGACCAACCACAGGGCTCTCCACTCCCACCTCCTCCACTCTGCCCGACTGCTGAGGAAAAGGCGGGGAGAATTTTCTTTCTCTTACGGACTGCAGGTTTGGAGTAGAGACGGAAGACAAAGGGCAATGTTGATAAATGGAAGATGGAAGGTGAGGTGTCATAAGCTAATACATCCAGAATTAAGGCTTTCTGCTTGTTTCAGATCATATCTGCAGAGCTTCGTGCAGCAGGAAATCTCCTAAGACACACCTCAACGTGGCTTTGCAATTAGGTATATGCGTACAAGTTAACGGTAGCGAAATCCCAAGCTCTGAATTCTTAAATTCCCTGAGTTAAGTTCAAATCAATTTTTGAACCAAAGCCTTTTTGCATTTAGCAACAATCTTGCTAATAGATGGCCATTGAACACGGGCTCACATCCAAAGTATGTTAACTTGACTTCAGTTCTGAAACACAGAAACAGCTACGTTAGAATAGACCGAGGTTCCAGTATCCTTGTCAGTGCCAGATGCTTCAAAACAAGTTAGATTAAATTTTGCTGCTAGCAAGATTAATTCACATACTAATCAACTCAGCTGAAACCAAGATAGTGGTGAGCCCTAGACCAGGTTTTTGACCCTTAGTGTACAATTTACAGCATGGGAAAATAAGAAAGATTTCTTCTGACCACAACAGATGATGCCCTGGAGCAAAGTGACTGATAAAAGATTGGCACGCAGTGGTAATTTCATTTAAGCTAGTGTATCCAATTTGGTGTTTTGATCTTTGAGGATAATGTTACAGGATAACATTTTCAGAAGTGCCCAGGCAACCTTAGCCCTTCGTCTCCACTTGATTTCTGCAGGGTTTATACACTAAATCACCCAGGGACATCTGAAAACTTTGCCAATACACTTGAAGCTCTAGACGTAAATCAACACAGGCAGCCGGGCTTTGCACTGTGGGCTGCACAGGGCTTTTTTTGAGGGAGCAGAAGTGGCTTTTCTTTCCATCTCCGGCCCGCACCAATCTTTATTTACAGTCGGCGGTGCAGCAGTTGTCACACCGCCATGGCTTCACCCCACTACATCAGGAGAAACAGGGGACTTAGGAGTCTGCCGAGAAAGGACTGACAAGTTTGTGCTCATCTGGCCAGTGCCAGAATGGAGCAAACACGCTCCTGCCTCCCAAAAGTTAATGGGAGCTTTCCTTGCAGCAGTCTGGCTTTTGTTTTTCTGCCTCCTCTCCTGGCATGAAGGGCTCTTAACAGGTACACTGCAAAGAGCCAGAATATTTCATGCTTAGTGCAAGGGTAAGAAATGTATCAGAAATGCAGGTCAGTTAATTTTGAACACTATTTTTAATTACAGCCACTTCATTATTTATTTTGTACTCTGAAGAGCTTATCAGGATAATCCATCATTAATTAAATTCTGTAGGCATAATGTAACATTTCAAATCTCTCTTTCTGCTCATTGTGTGGCCATATATATCACCTCATCTCTTTGAATCTTCATTTTCTTGGAATTATAGGCTGTTTTTTTTAATTCTCCCAGATTCTATTCTCCAAGTTTCCTTTTTACACTGCATTCATCCCAGGATGTTAAAATGACATACCCAGAACAACACCGCAGTGCCTGCCACTGATGTACTCCTGGTTTGGAAAGTATGTTCCCAGTTTGATGGATGGGGTAAAGCTCTCTTTTTCAGGTGGGAATGTACTGCTAAGTCTATGCAGATGGACTATTTTTTCTGTGGTGGAGCAACATGAATATGGATATCCAGCTGTAGTGCTTAGGTGTAATCAGGAAGAGAGATGAAAAAACACAATGACAAGAAGGTCAATATGTTTTGATCTAATAACAAATCCTACACTGTTGGCACAGCTGAAAAAAGAGCTGAAGGGAAAGGCGGGCTATAAAAGGAATATATTTCAATAATTATTTCATTCCAGGAAATGCAATAATTGTGTATGCACCGAGTAGCCACAGGAGACCAACTGCAGAAGATACGTCGATTGGAAATGCATTAAAACAACAGATTAATATACAGTAAATATTGAAAAGATGGATTAAATGATGCATCAATTAGAAGAAATACATAATTTATGTGCATCTAAGTATTCTTAAAATAGGGGAAAGCCTGTCATGTTCACACATGCACACACCTCTGGTTGCAAGTATACTCACAGCCAGCCTATGTATGTAGACGTGTTAAATATAAACTGAAATGCCAGAGCAAGCTCAGCACAGAAAGCTTCAGCTGCGAACAGACAGTTCTTGGCATCGTGTAGCCAATGCCATGGTGTGCCCATTGCCGTGAATGGCAGCAGTCTTGGGAACAGCCCCATCTTCCCACCGCCTTCGCTGAAACGCCGACAGCCAACTCTGTGGCCTGTGGTGGACACAAGGAGCTCAGTCCTATGTCCTTCTTGCTGGGACATCATACCCGACCCTGCAGTGTCCTACACAGCAGGACCGGGTAGATGGAGCAGCAATCGCCTGCTACAACCCCCTGCGTGTCTGCCACGCACGGAGCCGTAGGCGCCTGTGTTGCACTGCTCTTTGCATCGGTGCTGAACAGCATGGCGGCCACAGGGGAAGAACGGGAGGTTTAAAGACAGGCAAATCTCTTTATTTGCCCGTTCCCATGCCTACTGCGGCAACAAAAGTAAAAACTGAGGCACTCCAAAGTACAAAAAAGCCATACGTCTTTTGCATGCAAAGTCTCTCCTCTGGGCCTGCAGGGCCAATGAGAATCATACCATGACATTCTGCATTTTACGGATTTCTATGCCATATCTGAAACCTGATAGCCAAGAAATTTTAAAAGATCATACCAAAACCAGAATCTCTCTTAAAAAATGGAAAGAATTAGCAGCGTAATTAGCCTGTGTGAATCTCCAGTGCTCATTCATGCACCACTACACATAAACTCTGCCCTTTAAGTGCGGTAAAAGGCTAAATTGTCGACAGCAATTTACAATAAATCAATTCATTGATCCTTCCACTGTTGAACCAATATATATTCCCATACAACTTTAATTAGCCCTGTGAACAAACTGACACCTGGCAAACAGAACCATAAATTACCTTTTGATGTTATCACATCTTATAGGGAAGTACACAGGGGTTGTTTATTTTACTAGCTGGTCCACATTCCTGAGTATACTTTACAAGAAAAAAGGGACAAAATGCACTATTAACACCTTTGTCTAAGGGACACTTCTGTAGCTGTTAAAGTCCCTAGTCGTTTTTTCCTTAGAAAGGAAGACAACAATAAGGAGGTGTCTGAAAAGACTGGAAGAGATGTGACAAATATTATTATATCATAAAATAACAGAAAATAGAAAATGCTGAGGTGTTTTCTCAGCACACCTTCTAATCAGCAAATATATAATGAAGTGCAAAAGTAAAAAAAACCAAAAAAACCACACCAACAAAAAAACCCAAACCAAAATGCTGAATGGGGAGCGTTTGAAATGATGAAAGGCAACAAAGCACGCAATTCAGAGCCCACAGCCAGCAGAGTCCCAGGTTCTACCACTAAGTCATTCTTGGGGAAAACAGTCCTTAAGTGTCCATCTCTTTATCTGCAAACTCTCATAACAGCAATTCGATTGAGCTTCGAGTAAATCACTCACTTAATATTCAAGAGATATAAAGTCCTTTAATAGTGTGAGGTAATACTATAAAATACCATGGTTGCACAAACAAATCAATAACCTGAATAAGGAAGAACAGCCAAAGACTGAATCAGGGAGATGAGAGATGGCAGTCCAACACAATGAAACAATCAAAATGTGCTATTGATATTTCTGAAACTCTTATGTTCTGACGAAGGTACAGAGGGTCTAAAAGTTTGGAGTCAACATATGAGGCTTTCACACTGAATGCTAAGTGAACAAGTAAGTTATGAAGCAATGACTCAGCTTTTACAATGACAGAAAGTTTCATCTATGCTGAGTGCTCTCAAAGCCATGTCCTAAATCATCCGTGGTGATTGCTCCCTAACCAATATTTTGAACAAGTGCTGTTTAAAAAAATAAAGTCATTTGGAGCACTTTTTAAAAAGGATTTAAGCATTAGAAATTCTTGACCGACATACAGATTTTTGTCCTTTTTCTGCTTTGTTTTCTCAAGTTCACTGTCAAGGAGCCTGAGACATCAGGGATCCCCATCAGAGACCGAGATGCCCTAGGTAGATTTTGCAGATTTTCCCTCTCAATCAAATCAATTTCTGGCACAGTTTAGCATTAGATTAAGTGTATCTCGCAAAATAAACGTAATGCACTCAGTAATTGATAGCATGCTATGCTAAATTTGTTAAAAGAAAAGCAAGCAACTAAAGCATTAAAACCCACAATATACATTGAAGATGAATACACTGAGCCAGTAATTAACAACATACTCTGCCAGGTATATTCCGAGCCGAATTGACCTAGATGACAAAATGACAGACAGACACAGTATTTCACCAACACTTCACAATCAGAATTTCTCCTCCAGGACAGCATGTTCTGCAAAACTTACTGCCAATGAAAAGTACAACCTTTCTGACTTTAAGGACTTAGCTCAACTATACAATACCCTTGTTTTTTAAAAGCCCAACTCTCTTTTAGCTTCCAGCTGAAACAGTGCAGGCCAGACCCTCATCTGCAGTTAATCAGTGTGGCTCCACCAAAATCAACAAATCTGTGCTATTTAACACTAGTCCAAGAACTGACCCTATGTTATTTCCCAGCGTATTGTCTTCAGTTGGGATTGCAGATGTAATTATTTTGATTCCTGCATCTGAAATACTTGATCAGGAGAGAGTTAATTAGGTTAATGCTAGTAGAGTGTCTTAAACTCCCACCATTTTTGATCTTCACTAAAACAATAGATATTCTGCAGCTGAGTAAATAATTCTTTGGGGAATGTAACGTATGAATTGGTTCTCACTCCAGATGTAGATTACATTTATACCAATTTGCACTGTGGCTTTGATGTGAATCATGTCGTGCTCTGGTCTGTAATAACTGAATGCCTGTAGACTCACAGCTATATCAATAGTGATATTCTAAACTTCTGTAGTGCCTTTCTCTATTTAGTGCTTTACACACATTAATGAACTAAGCCACAAGGATCCCTGTGGAGTACAAATTATTCTATTTATTTTACATATGGGAAATTTATGATGTAGAAAGATAAAGCCACTTGCCAAGGTTGTATGAGAAGCCTGGAGTAAAGCTGGAGAGAACTGCAGTCAATACCTAAGAAAAGTTCCAACTTTATTGAACAATGAGAAATATTTGCAGAATTTAAGCCACGTTTGTAAAATGTTGTTAGGTAGACAAGTGTCATTCAATATAAGAGCAAGAAAGAAAAAATTATTAAGTTATTTTGCTGAATGTGGATTAAATGCAGTGCATATTTATTGGATATGAGAAATTTTTCCTCACAGCAAATCATTTTCCCAAAAGATTTCAACTTATATGTATTGGAATTTCCTTTGCTGGGGAAAAAGTCTCCCTCAGTACATCCAGTAATAAAATAGCACAAGGAATAACTATTCCAGGTGGAATTTGCCGGCATTCATTAACAGTATTAGTCTCAGATGTGTGGCATTTCTGGAAGTGCTTGGGAAAAAAAGGGGCACTTCATCGCTGATGGCAAAGGTAGACCAGTCCTGAGCTATTTTTAAAATCCTGCCCTGTCATGACATGTTGAGGAACAACAAAAGTATGATTCACTGATCGCCCCATAAGAAATCAAATTTTGATACGCAGATTGCACTTTCAAGTTAAATAGCACAAAAGGATTGTAGACGTATATTTAAGAAGATACTACAGCTCATACAGCTCAAGTCAGACAACGTTTTGGAAATAATGACGGTTAACTTGACAGGCAGTAAGACAAGTAACTATCTGTGGCATTAATGGCTGCGGCAGCAGAATGAAATGCTTGTGGACCAAATAACCTTTGACTCCAGAACGTCTCTGACTTTAGAAATGAGTATTACAGTGTGTTTGAGAATTACTTTAGGAAGGACTACTCTATCATTAGCCATATAGGCTCAGGCTTGGCTTTTATAAGGATGGCAAAGCAGATGCTGCGTCAGGAAAGCTTCCTCTTTCAGGAGGAAAAAAAGTCTCACCTAGTCAATGGACTTCATCATGTGACTTTGAAGAGCTTTTGATGGGCGATGTACTACGTGCCTATGTCAGTGTTCTAACATCACAGAAGGAAATGACAACATAATTTATTTAAAGAGCAATAAGATTAAGCAAAACAGACTTTCTGACAAATATCTTGCTCTACCATATATAAGAAAAGCAGCCTGTATATCAGGTTGAAGTAAAACACTATTGAACATTTTCATTACTAGATAATATTCTCTCTTTAGTATGGAACTGTCTCTTTTCCTGGCTAATATTCTGTATTTCCAGTGGAATTATGACAATTTATTGAAAATGAGATTCTAGTCTTGTACATTTTTGTATTTTAGAGGTCAATTTGCATACTAATCATGCACCTCTTCTATATTCCACAATATGAACAAAGTTCATTCACAAAATGTGGTACAAATTGACAAGGAATAATAGGTTCTGTTAAAAATACAAATACATGAACACTGTTGAGTTACAGCTTAAAGCAGATCTTTCTTTTTGGCAATGTTAATTTGCAAACAGGGTAGTCATGGAACTGCTGGAATGGTACAGACAGGTTTCAGAAGAGGAATAATTTTAAAAAGTGAAGAAATAAAAACGCTAGGCAACACTAGAAAGCAGGAAATGGCACAGAGAGAAAAAGACAGAGAAAAAAGAAGTGGAAGGGTGCACGTTCTAAGGAGAGATGAAAGGGTGGCAAACGAATGGGGAATGGTAACAGAAACAAGGCTGACATTCAGCACAGAAGGAGCTCAGAAATAAAAGCTATTTTTTGACCGCTGAATTTTGCTGTTAGATAGAATCAAATAATTCACTAGCATTGCCTGCTCTGTAATAACTACTTGGTAATGTATGTTTTCAGTTTGTTTATTTTTTTTACCAGCTCCTCCACTGGTGATAAACATTGGAGGGACTTAGCTTTTCTAATGCTCTTTTCTGACAAAAAATAAATACGAAAATAAAAATTTGGGGTTTTTTTTTTTTTTTTTACTCATTCTTCAGTGACACACAAAAACACTAACTGCTCATAAAACACTAAAAAGAAAGCATCGCAGGAGAGTTCTTGCATGGCTGAAAATAAAACCTAAAATCACATCAAAAGTATTGGCCCAAAGTCATTTTCAGTGAACCACAACTGTTATTTCTTATGCCAGCTGGGAACATAAAGGATTTTATTAATGCATGATTTCTGCATTTACCTCATATTTCTAACTTGGAATAAATTAGAAACAGGCTTAAAGGCCCCATTCCACAGCATGAAGTAAACAAATGTGTTTTACTATATATGCTTTTCAGAATGAATTAAATTCACGCAGCATTTGTTCTGCTTGCTCACAGCAGACAGCTTTCACTCCGTACAAAAGTCTGTAAGAACAACAGACAACACAGTGATGGCTGGCACTTAACCCTCAAACAACAACAGTCCCATCTACTTTTGCCTTGTTCCCACCACTGCTGGGTCACTGCACTGAAAGCAATGGAGCTAACTGTATTTTTTGAACAGTAAATACATTTCTGAGACTGCCAACTGAAAATAGAACTGCTATTCAGCATCATGTTATCAGGCGAGAACATCGATAACTCAAGGTTTAACAGTAAGCTAATGCAGGAAGAAGCATGGGAATTAAACACCCTGCTCCCCCCACCGAAAGTGAAGCAGTAAACAGCAGCAGTATGCGACTGGGGATGTGGTGGCTCTGGAAGGCTGCCTGCTGCCCGGAGCTCATCCTATACAGTTTCACCTCATGGCTTGTTCGGAGAAGGACGGTGCCACAGGTCAACACGTGCGATCTGTTAACAATACCTAACCAGAAGAGCTTCCGCTTCTATAAGCAAGCTGAAATGGGTCTTGACCTTTTTGGGGCGTCTTTTGTAAGTTAAAGAAAAAAAAAAAGTGCACTACTCTTCCCAAACTCAAAACAGTCAGATGCTTTTTTTCTTTGTTCAAAGGGGAGGACCAAATTCTGCTCCAAATTCACCCTCATGGATCTGAGGTTGAACTGAACTGAATGAAAGTTGTATCAGGATCAGGCTGAAGCTTTTGCCTTCTCTGGGAAGAGAAAGAATCGCTGCACATGCTCCACAGGCCACTTTAAGCAGCCTCTAGATCCAACACTGGGACAAGTGCTGCATGAAAATATAGCTCAGAAATGCAGTAACTGCCTTATAACAACATCTGAATTCCTCCTGTGAATGATAAAAGCAGGTTATGCTACATCTACTACATTTTTCAAAACATATTTCTATCAAAGAGACTAATTGATGATGCCAACCTCTTACTGTAATCAAATGCAACACTGCAGTTCATATGCACAGGATGTCTAGCTATAAATCAGGCAAATAACTTTTAAAAAATTTCATTGCCAGAATGGAGTTCAGGTTAAACAGAAGGGAGTTAGCAAGTCATTACTATGGACACCATTTTGGTATTTTTCCTGAGCAGCACTTCAGTCTTCCAAAAGACCCCCAAAAGTCAATGAAGTTGAACTAAACAACTTCTAAAAATATACTCATAATCCTACACCTGGGCCAAAACCACTGAGGCTAAGTAACAGCTCTGGAACACTGTTTACTTGAAAAGAGAGGCTAAATGCATCATCAATGCTAAATTCTTTTCTCATTTGGTGTGGTGAATACCTAAAATGTCTTTGTGTCTATCCAATGGAAATAAAAGGGAGTTTCTACTTAAGCTAAGCATGAGAATTAGCTTAAATTCAGAATTTCCCCACTAATTATGGTTTTCAGTGAGACCTTAAGAATATATGCAGTCAACAATATGTTGCTCATATGGCAATTACTATTAAGGAAAAAAGTACAGAAGAATTAATAATTATGAGAAACAGAGGTGTTTGAAGTTAAATACATAAGCAGACCTCACAAAATATATTTTCCAAGCTGTTTTTATGACAATTCTTACAGACATATGGGAGTTTTAGTAGCATAAGCACAGATTTCCATAAATAAATTCTTAATCAGATTTACCACACCTTCATTTCTGTTTCATATAATTTTTTAGCATCAATGAAAATAATCTGGCTGTACTGGTGAAAGACTGGATTCATACACTGGGGTGTCTCAATGCGAGTTGTTAATTTACTGACAGCAATTTATATTCCAAAGGAGATGCACAACACATAATAAACATAACTACGTGAAATAAAATAAGACAAAACATTAAATCTTGAGTTAGCCCCTCTGGGACAAATATAGTCAGGCATTCTGAACGATTAATGAATCAGGTCATCCATATAAATGTCTCATTTCTTAAGTGGAGTGTCTGTTTAGGTCCCATATATGCTGCATTTATGAATAACGGAAAGGATTGTAGATCTTGTCCCTTCATACTGTGTCTGACCTGGTGTTTTCACTGACAGGGATTCTAGTCGTAGCGCAAATAAGATGCATCCCAAAAGCAAAAGCAAACACATAATAAAACTCCATCTGTAAGCACAAATTGGAAGGAAAGATAATCACATTTTTAGCAGGCACATCTTAAGGTCACTGAATTCAGGTGTTAAGCAAACGTTTTAAACAAACTTCATTACCATTAGGAGGGATATGGGTAACATACACACACATATCCCTCCTAACCTCCACTGGCATTGGCAAGTTCCTTCCTAAGAAGGTTAATTGATCTGCCTATCACTATTAAAACTATTGTGAAAGTCTAACGCCACTCATTCAAACCAATACCAGGTTACTGTACATTTCGAAGGCAGCACTATTTTTCTTGGAGGAGAGGAGATGGCATCTTTCAGGGGTGCGTAACCTTTTGACTGCTATCTATGTTCAACCAACATGCTCAGCAATACAATCAAATTAGCGAAATGCTATCAGAGAACATTTCTGTATACGAGCTAGGGGCAAGAGGAACAAGGGGTTTTGGGTACAAATTCTGGCTCCAGTTCAGGAGAGCACTTTAGAGTACTCCTGAGCTAAGCACTGAGGGTCTTTAAAGCCACTGGACTGTAAGCAAAAGCTTACTTACAGAATTAACTATTTTCAGAATTCAGTCCAAACAGCTCGATCTTGCAGAAGATAAACACTCTCAGCTGTCATTCTGTTGAGCATCGTTCATGCTCGGTGCTGAAGTGACTGCAAAGTTTGGGTGTGCACGTTTGCGAGCTGGAAACCATGTCTCCAGCATTACGGAAGAGAGACAGAGCTGTGCTAAGGCTGAAGATCAGTTGCTCTTCTTCCCTTAAAACAAATTCAGCACTTTGAAATGTGGTACACCCCTTTTTATCCCATGAAGATAAGAAATACAAATAACCTCTACGGTAAATTTACAGAAGGATGAAAAACTCAGACAGAAATCCAAAAAGAGAAAAAAAAGTTTAAGATCTTAAAGTAGGTTTAAAACCATTACCCTCTGTAGCCAGGGTAGTTTGTCTGGGGCGACTTCTGCGAGCAGAAGTGGATGGTAAGTGTTTTAAGTGAATTCTAATGAAAAACTCCTTTTCAGCCCTACCTTGCTTTTAGCAGCATTATTTCATTATTATTAGCATTCAAGTTTATTAATTGTCCATTGCATGCCTAAAAGTACTTTTGGGGAGCTATAATGGCAACACTTTCTGTGATGGAGGGAAGACTTTGTTAGCACTTAGGCACTTGAAATGTGTTAAGTGGTTTGAGAGTGGTGCAACTTGAGCCCTGGGTGAAAGTGTAAGTAGATTCCAAAATATCTGACAAGCGGGATTTAGATACACAAGTTTAACAAGTGTACACTAATGCAGTTGAATGTCAAAACAGAAAGGAGATATGTCACCCTCGGAATGGCAGATTTTTTTAAACTGCTTGAGACTTCAAGAATGCATATTTGATTGCTCATTACAGTGATTATTGTTACAGAGTTTCTTAAGTGCATTATGCTGCCTCTTTGCAAGATTTTCTATCCAAACCATTCAACTGTCTGTGTTTTATGTTTAAATAACATTTAAATTATTTAACAGAAAACTGGTGCAGTCTGGTGACCAAAAGTTCAAAAAAACAAGCAGATCTTCTAATTAATAAATTGTGGAAGCAATTTGAAAATTGTAGGGCTTACAGAACATTACAAGTAACATCTGAGGGAAAAAGTCTCCTCAAAGAATACTATTTATCATTTCAAACACATTTCCTTGCTTGCTGAGGAAGGAAGGAAGGAAGGAAGGAAGTCTGAGATCTGTAAGACAGAGCAAGTGGATGAGATTTTGTTATAAGAACAGATTACACAATTGCAGTAGCCCCTGCCCCAACCTTCAAAGCTCAAATGTTTCCTGTTGACAATTTAGGTACATCAGAGAGGCCAGAAACTTAGTATACAACAAAACTTACTACACAAAAAATAGGACCAGAAATCCAATCTTTTTTTTAAAGAACATATACATCTTGCCCTCCTCCTTCATATGTATCTATTACACCACAAATGCATTAACCTGTAAGAAGATGCAGTCTCTACCCTAATTAAAAAATAATCAAGAATCTTGCCTATAGAAATAATGTCAGTAAAGCGATACGTAAGCATAAACCCCAAAATTAAAATTTTATCTTCCATAGCTTGCCTAAATAGGAATCCTGTGGTTACCTGTGGAAATCAAACTGTGAGAATCTGGCCATTCATGCCTGTTAAATCACTGACACACAGACAGGTCAAGGAAAAAGCAAGAAATAACTGAAAGCAATCGGAGGATGCTAATTTACAGAAGATGGTTTCTATATATTTTCTCTCATGGATTTCTTGTTAGTAATTTACAGGAACTACAGTTGAAGCTTAGTATGCAGTACATCACACGCAAGTGCACCGCATTACAAAATCTGCTACCGTTCTAGGAAACGTTAACAAATCCAGCAAGGGTCGCTCTTTTTATGTGCAAAGATTAGTTCCCAAATTACTAGAAAGTTTCAAAATAGCAGAAACTTTTGCAATATGTTTACATCTTCCTCCTAAAAATGTGGAATTACTTTTACCACAAAAGTGTACTATCTTGAGGACTACTGTGAAATTCAGCCGCAGTGCTGCGATAGCTTTCCTAGTCAAGTAAAGGTTATAATTTTTCAAAAAATGGCATTCACACAGATGGCAAGAAATACGAGATTTAGTTTCCTAGTTTTTCAATTATTTTGAGTACTGCAGACTTGGATTCACAAAGAATAAGACACTTGGCTTTTCCTAATATTTCTCAAGTATATACAAAACAGGTGGTAATATTATTATGCTACCTGGCAAGTTCTTTGCAATGACAAAATGTACTGTTTCCTCTACTTGTAAAAACTAATGTTACACCAAAGAGATGTTTATTCAAAACATTTATGTTATTTATGAATATAAAATTTTTACTTTTGTAATCATACACTTTTTCAATTGAGGTTACACAGAAATTAGAGGGAATTTCGTAAGCGGTAGCTGTGGTCCCATAAATTGACCAACAGCCACATGCTGAGCATGAATCCAGTAGGCTACAACATCTTATTTAGCCCTTATCCTCAGCAGGCCTGTATGGATACAGCTTTAGGCAGATTTGCAGCAGCTAAGGATTTATTGTTCAAAAATTAATATTTACATTAAGTCTCTTCATTTTTTACCAACTCATAATTTAGCGGTTGGAAAACAAATCATCATCTAACTAAATTTAGAGACCATAGTCGCCGTCCTAGTAGTGTCAGTAGTGCATCCAGAATGACATCATCACATTATTAGTGAAAGTACAATATGAAATTTCCAATGTAATTATTTTAAAATATTCATGCCTGGAAAGAAAGGGATAGGAATTCTGTGTGGATGGGATATCCAGGGCATTACTGTTCGTCAGGTCGCTGTCGACAAGCCAGGACTCTGACACGACAGGCCCTCGACTGGCAGCATACAACTAATGGCACCGAGACACCGTTCTGCTTGTTTCTACTCTTCATTATCCACAAGACAGCCATGCCATTACCATCAGTCTCTTAGAAGCCTGCCGACCATTCGACTTTGTGTCTTACAGGAGCTATTGCTGAGCTATTCACCATTTTGATCGCCTAGCGGAGTTGCTGAGGCGCCTGGGTGCGGGGCCTAGAGGATGAGGCCGAGCCTGCGCAGAGGTGTTTGCATAGCCACACTACACGAGTTTAGCACTTCGGCCAGGCCACTTTGCAAGACGAGCCTAACAAAGTATGGTAAAATGATACGAACATGGATTAAATGAGGCAAAACATTTTTTCCTTTAAGGAGTTTTCCCCGAGGAAAACGAATGGATTTAATGACACTTCCCACCAGTCTGGGAAACAAAAAGGACCACGAGTCTGAACATCGCTAACGAGTGCTGAGGGTGGCCGTAACAGAAACCCCATTTTCACTATTTCTCCCTCTCAGCCACCACAATGACCTCCGTGCTGCGGGGCTGCGAGCCGGCTGTG
>NW_010564392.1:79240-113433 GCF_000687285.1 Phaethon lepturus | reverse complement strand
CGTGCCCGAAGCACCCGAAGATCTCAGGGTCACATTCGAGCTCGCTCCCAAATCCCGGCCCTGCTGAAAGGCTGTGTTTCACATTTGGTGGCAGAGTTTCGCAAGTCCCTCGCCGTCCGCCTCCCAGCCCTGCCTTGCACCACCCTCCGCAGTGAGCCCAGACACTGAGCACAGCGAATGGCATCAGGGAACTGATCCATCACAGGACAGACACGGGGAAAAACTATGCTTTCTCAGCTGCCAGGCCTGCAAAACATCTGTCACGAGAGGCTCTGCTGGCCAAATGGGTTTTCCCTTTGGTTCGAAAGGCGAGATCTCCGTCCAAAGCGGAGACCTTCTGCAGCGTATTCCCTGCAGAGTGCTGGCTACAGACCCAGCTGCAAACGGCACGGCAGGTGCCCCCCGCCCGCCTTTTTTCCCTTGGTAATACATACAATCTGGGTAGCTGGCTTTGAAGGAATAAAGAAAAACTTGCCTACCTACAATCTGGCCTTTTATTTCTTTATACTGTGTGCTGTACAATAATAGCGGTTTTTGCTATCAGCCTCCCTCAGTCAGGGCTTAAACCGTTGCAGATGCCGGCAAATCTTCCATTTCACTTCCACGTGAACTGCGGAAGCCAGCAATCCTACCATAGATTGTTACACGTTTCCTAACGTTACCTTATACAGTTTTGAACGCAAGCAGAAATTGTACGTGTGTATTAGAAAGGAGGTGGCAAGCCACTGCCAGCTCCCCATTCGGCTGCAGACAGCCTGGCTCGTCCCCACGAGGACCTCTGCGCACGTGTTCAGATACCGACCTGACACACAGAAGGCAACAGAAATACCACCTAAGCACCAGTTGTCTTATTTCTCTCCTTTGCCTCTGCGCAGCCTATTTTCTTTTCATAGCTGTAAAAATTCAAGCAAGGGACAGACTTACTGAAACTTCAGGTATCTCTGTCAAACAAACCGTTTAAAGACTCATTACTATATAGCATGATATTAATTCAGTAAATGTTCCTTCAGCTCCTAGAGCTTACCTGCACTGGGTAAATGAGACAGACTACCCACAGCCTCCCAAGACAACATCTAAACTCTTTCAAAGCGTAGTGTTGCTATGATAAAATGCCCACACAGGCATAGTTCAGTAAGTGGGAAAGCCCCATAGCCCCCATAGCTTGGAGGAACCTGTATTTTAGAACCAAGCAATCATCAACAGTTATCAGAAGCGATGTCTCCTTGTTATTGCTCTTTGCTTGTTGTTTTTGCAGGCACCTGGGTTTGCCTTTTACATGATACCATCAGCTGTAGAGGAAGGCACAGTAGTTACAGGCATTTTTACTCTCCCTGGACATGAATACATCCTAATAGTTTAAAAATTCTCAAATCCTAGACAAACCTTAGCCTTGGAGCATCCTTCTGCGCTCTTATCTATGGCCTATCACATGACTAAAACTTGCTTCAGAGCAATGCTGGGGCTGCAGCGGAGCACACAGGGCTGTGGCAGCTCAGCTCCTTCCCTGCGCCAGAGACTGGAGCTTGACCCGGGTTGTACTGCGGCTGTGAACTTCACAGGCCCTACAGGTTGGGCCAACGTTAAGGATATCAGCTCTGGTATAACTGCACATAAAGAAACAGAAAGAAACAAAAGCACATTTAAAAAATTAGGAAAAAAGCAGCATCTGCAGCAATTCAAGTTTTCCGTATCAGCGGCCTCAGTTAATAGTCCCAGGATGTTCACATACAGAGATACAGGACTCCCCAGCACAGAAAAATCTTCCTTCTGTGTTTGCTTCTGGGTGTGATGCACTACTGTTCTCCCAAGAGAAAGGGCAGTTATTTTCCATCTCGTCCAGGAGAGCTGTGGCTGAATTACTGAACTACAATACATGTACTTGTGTGAAAAGAGATAGCTCGCCAGCCCACAAGGCACGTTTATCACGGCTGGTGAATCATGCCGTTCCCAATCGTTTCCAATCCCTGAAATTACTCATTCAAACCCCAGCAGGGCTGCCTCAAGCCTTCAGCTTCCTAGGCAAAGTAAATTGCAGAGGGTGCGTTTTAGGGCATGGGGTCTCCCTCACCAAGATGAAAGCGGGGAGGAAGGTGGGGGTCGCCAGCCACTTCGGACAGAGCCATGTCAGACCAGCCGCATCCCCCCAGCCCTGCGCTCTCCAACCAGGAGCAAAGTCGATTCCTTTTCTCCTGGGTAATTCAAATGGAGATGGAGAAATCATTAAAAGATGAGAGGCATGGGGAAGGGGGGGAAGGAAATACGTGTTATTACCAAACTCTATTTAGTGGTAAAGAAAAAAGATGAGTAAAACTGAAGGTTTTACATATCTTTAAAGCCAACAGTGGTGTCCTCCAGACTCTCATAAGCCAACGCTGGTGTTTTAAACACAGTCATAATATACCTATACATTACCTCTCTGTCACTTCATCTGAATCATTAATGTCACAATGAAGAAAACAGTCTTACTTCCTAAGTAATTACTGTATATCTATTAAAATGAATTAAGTCTCTATTGAAAATGCCTGTTTGTTCCATATCCATCCTGTTAATGTGCATCTTTTCCTTCATTATATCTGGTAAAATGTCAAGCCCGCTATGTTGGGGAAATCAATAATTAAATAGCTTTACAGTAATTACTCCAATAACACACACTCTTGCCACTTAACAATACAAATTAAATCCACTAAATTAAAATTTACACTAACAAAGATGGGCATGTCAAGCACCAGCCCTCAAAGAGTGTCTACACTGGTCAGAAAGTCATTACTCTGAGCGACAAGTCTCCCGCAGAATATTTTACAGAGTATTTTATTTGCTCATTTGTCTTTATCGTCAGTGCGTTTCAAGGTATGAGAGGCAAGTCAATACAAAAACACGGCAAGCAGCAGCTGTAGGGGAAAGAGAGTGCTTTTTCTCACACAGCACAAACAAATTGAAAGCATTTACAAATAATTTCAGTGTAGCTGACCTGCCTCCTTGATCCAGTATTTACAGTAAATGCCTACACGGAGACATATGTAATCTGAACATAATTTTAAAAATATACATATATACACAATATTTTCATATATTTATTTATAAGCATACATTCCACTGCTTTGATAATATGTATAATCAGATGCATAAGATACCAGACATTGTTCTTATTTCAGGAAATTGTTTGGTTTTTTTTTTTAATGAACTGAACACTGCTTGCTTCCTTATTTATCTGAGAATTAACATTTTGGCATATTCTAACTGAAGAAAACAAATGTGTGCAAACAGGTGTAGCTACAGACACGTAGGCACATTCATCCAGGATTACGCTAAACGCTTAAGCTGCAATAGCTCACTCCACCATTATTAATCCCAGACTATAGGGGAGATCGATGACAAATTTTTAATACCATAAGTTCATGGGCACAAGCCATAACAGAGTTGCACAGCTAAAATATGGAAGCCGGTGCTCTCCCTCCTTCCCTGACTGCTTCCTTACTCCTGAGTCACTTCTGCTCTGATGCAGCCTCACGGTAAAATTGATTTGGGATCGGAAAGGCTAATTTTAATCTCCATCATTGCCATTCCTCATTTCCCTGGGGCTGGAGTGAGGAGAAGGGCGGGCAGGAGCCAGGAGTGTCAAATTGCTGCTTTGCAGGGTGGCAGAGACAGAAATTACTATCTGGCAATGGTAATTTCTGAGGTATCTGGAGCCTTGCTGAAGGACCAACTACAGACATTGTGTTTTCCTTTAGGCCAAATCCTCCATCCAAGCAGTAATTTTAATGGCTTAGTCATATCTGCTGAGATATGAACATTTTCAGATCCTCATTTTAGAATAACCAATATTTTGTCCTTGCCTACCTCAGGGAAAATGCTTCTTTTTTCTACAAGAGGAAAAAAAAAAAATAATCCAAACCCCCGACTGAAGTCATGGCATGGGCAAAAATCCTGCAATTACTTAAAAAAAAAAAAAAAATCTGACATGAGTATACTGTATTCAAACCTACTCTCATTTTAACTATCACTTCTTCATAGATTGTAATAGGTATCTGTGCCCCACATGTGGAGTTAAGCAGCAAACCCAGATTTCCCAGTTGCACTGCAGTACGTATTAAGATTCTCTTGATTTTAATATTATCATATATATGGAACAATTTCTTTTATTGAACATCATTACCAGGCTTGAGCACTGAGCCCAGATGCATGTAGGGGTGACTTCAAGCTCTCTGTTAAGCACAATGTTGCTTGCAGGGAAGCTTTGCGATGTGCTCCTACAATGAACTGGAGATCTGGGTCCATAGTTATTTAGGCTTTTCTCTCATTTATGGCAAAGATTAGATTCTCTCATTTTTTTAGTTCAGCTAAGCCACTGATATTCAATTTTTCCTGAGAAGTTTACAAAATAATCACTTGACATTTCACAAAATATCACAGTATTCTTCCTTATATAAAAAGCCTGGCACAAGCCTGCGGCAGAGGAAATGAAGGTACCAGACCAGTGCTGGTTAAAGACCAAAGCCTTCAACCCACGCACCCTTTGGGAAGCCAGCCACAATTCTTGCTAATCTCATTGACTGAACCTTCACCAACAATGACAGAGTTAAATTTCAAGGCCACTGGTTTATGCAAGTATATGCAAGGTTATTTTATATGTTGACATGCAAAAACCTTTAGGCGAGATTGAGTGGGACATCAAGGGAGCAGGCAGAGCTGCTATCTTGCCTCTGCCACCAGCATCCCTATCCCGGACTTCTCTGTTTTCACTCCATGCAGGACCACTATTGAAATGTAAAAAGTCTGTTTTGGCAGAGGGGAAACAATTCCCTGGAAGAGTCTGAGAGTCAGCTCTGCTATCATTGAACCTGAAGAAAGTGCTCTGCATTAGGGTGGCTGATCCTTGAGACAAGGGCATTTCAGATGCTAATGTTTCAATATCACATGGGTCAGGAAAGGCTAAGAGGTGTGGAAGAGACCAGAGAGGGAGTAAAGTGTAGTCACAGGGAGAAAGGGGGGAAAAAAAAGAAGCAAAAAGATCAGAGATATCTACTGGGAGTGCTGTGTTATCTACTGATGCTTAACATAGCTATCACACAGAGCACTATTCATATCTTTTTTATAATACGTATCCTTTTTTCTTTGTATGCTCCAACTTATATTTAACAAGACCTTTCATTCACCCTCTTGGCACCCAAATAATAAAAATAAAAAATCAGAAAGAAAGCCCCACTGGGACTCAAATAAGCTAACACTTATATACTTTTGATGTTAGGGTAAAGAGATCAACAAAATCATGGTCCCTTGACCTACATGGGAAGCACTGCTATTACGCTAAGGCAGCATAGGAAAAAAGATAAAATGCTTTCCCTTCAAACAGCTATGAAATAATGCAGACTTTGCTGTGTGCTAAGTGTACAGCTACCGCTTCTCTGGCAAATGCTGGCCCGTTTTTCTCCCCACATATTCCTTCAGGAGATAAAAAAATCCAGGAAAACTGAAGCTGAAGTTGAATTTTTTCTGCCTTTTCAGTTTCATTGCTAGATAGATGTTTGACATGTCCCTTGAATGCATCTGTGTTCATCTAATCCATTATTCTCACCCAGATTTTAAATTGTACATTAATTAAGAGGATATGGCAGCAGCTTCTGAACTGGTGCCCTGACTGTATTACAACTGGGAAATGGGATTGTATCAGACTTCAAAAAAATATAGTGTGTGAGATTTGTGAGTTATGAATTATCCATGGATACTAAATTAACAAGAGATAACTGAAATGCACCCTTTTCATCATATTTATACAAAACAGAAAAAAAAAGAAGAGTGCCAAGCTGCCATCAGTTGCATGATTTTCAAAACAAAAACATACTTTCTGGGTGTCTGATATTTGTGTCACATCATGCTACTTGTAAACTATCTGTCATTTTGGGCCCTGGTCTCCCCAGATTGCAATCTCCTCTGCCATCTCCCAGATAAAGCAGCCCTCTCCGCATATACACACTGATTCTCAACATAATGGTCATTACTTAGGGGTGGTGAGAGCATATTGTGGAATGTTGTTCTAGCCAAAATAACAGAAGTAGTTGTGGACTAGCATCTATGGTAGCAGAGAGGTGGTAGTAAAGAGTGCCATACCTTCATATGCATGTACAGGACAGAACTGATAGGTTTTTTTCCCTTGCAGGATTATTGAGACTCCTGGAATCATTATTTAGCCAACTTGAGAACAGTTTACTCAGTCACAGAAGAACTATTTAATATTTATGGAAGTAATGGACAAAGACAACAATTGCATCTCATTAGCTCTTTAGATAATGTTTATTCCAGAGCTGGGAATAACCATATGTTATTGCCCCGCAAATGAGCAATGCAAACCCAAAACACTGAGCGTAAATTCCCTAGCCATTGAACTGAGCCAGTTTCCAAACCCTGCTCCTGGGAGCCCTGGCCAACAGGCACACATCCTCAGCTGTAGCTCGATGGGCTGGAGCATGACTTCACATTAAGTGGCAGGAACTCAGCTCAGCCTTCCCCATAATTCGGCATAGTCGGACTGCTACCTAAAGTAAGGATCTCCTGAGTGCATCAGTGTGCTGGCATCTGCTCTAGCACACGCCTGTAACATGTGACATATCAACCCATTTCCCAGCTTTGTACCCAAATCTCAACCGCTAACGTTGAGCGCTAGAGACTACCGCGCAGCTCTTTGCTTTGGATGAAAAGAAAATTTTCTAGCTCTTTTTTTTAAATACTATGAAAGTTATACTAAAATTGAATATGCCTAGAAGTAGGCAGCATATTAGTGAATGTTAAACTTCTTGCAAAAAAAAAAAAAAAAAGAGAGAGAGAAAAAGCATTTTTTCCAGATTTTCTGTGCATTTATTTACGGTATGCATTTTCCAACAAATTTCACAATAAATACTAAATATAAATAATAATTAAATCTTGTGATGGTCCTGCAAGACATAACAAGTACCTAACAAGGCACACTCAGAGTTTTTATATTGGTAAAGAATACGTTCATTTTTTAAAATACACCATGTCATTTATTTCAGGTGCAAAAGAAGAAAAGAATAACACGTGCTCATAAAAGCACACCAAATCTATGTGTTTTCAGTCCCTGAGTTGGTGGTTAAGGGCAGATTCTAAATAAAGGGGATTTGTGGCATGATAGCCTCCCTAGCCACAACATAGAGCTATAAAGACCAATGAAAAAGATTTTTTGTTCAAGCCAGTTCTTAAAAGTAACAATTACAGAAAATGCTATCCTGTTTTTTATATTATTAAGTGGTCCCCTCAAGCAGTAGGATAGAGCTGTAATTTTTTCTAATGAAAATATCATTATTACCCTATGTGTATTATTTAAAGGAGCTTGAAAATTTCAAGGTTTCTGAAGAGAATCCCTTATTCTTTCTGCCTGCTTACTGAATGCAAACTATGCATACCTTTCATATTGCCAGCGAACACCTAGGATTCATTCAGTTCTAGTGAGCAGCAGCCTTGGACTGACTGTCCAATTTTTATAGTTAGATGAATATTTAGGTAATAGAGTTTGTCTGAAGCCAAATTAGAAATCAAATAAATGATAATATTACATGTAATCATTTTCTGTGGCTGATAGCTTAATAATAAGGACCCATTTTAATGCTATGCCAACTCTATAATCCCACAAAATTGAATACATCAAAATGCATACCACCTCTATTATATTTAGTTAGCAACTTGCTAATATTGTTCATCTGTTCCAGTATTTTCCCAAAATCCTCTGCTTGGAACAGGGCATTATTTTATGACTGAAAAATCAGTAAAAATAAAAGGAGCAGCTGTTAACCTCAGCAATCACAGACCAGATGTGACTATAAATGCATAAAGTATTAATTTTTTTAAAATTACTTTTTTCATTTCTCTCCGTTTGTTGAAATCCAAGTTTGGATACACCAAGATGTTGCCAATTAATCTAACACACACAGCAGAATGACCACGTAGCTCTAAGCAAATTATTCGTATTATACATTACATCCCCCATTCATATTTACATTTGGACATAGCCAATAACCTCCTCGGTGGCATTAACTGCTCTGATATTTATAAATTCAGATCAAATAGGATGGACTTCAGTAGGAATCCACTGAACCATCAAACCACCACCAGGCTTCACACTTCTACTTTGCTAGGTGGTTTGATCATATCTCTGCTGAGAACGCTACTTCTAAATGTCAACTTCGGAAAAAGGTTTATCCAGTGTCAGAGTCACTGGCACGTAAGTCATTCTAAAATAACCACTTGCCTCTCATTTTAAACAGTGTTAGAAAAAATTTTGATGAGAAACTAAAAGAGCATGTGGAAAATGAGTCTGTGAAAGAGGATGGGGGGAGGCAGAACTGCCAGGGCAGCAGCTCTGAGGAGGGGGCTGACCTTGCTCCACGTAAACGGGTAAACCCTCCAGGGGAAAATGTAAGCTGGGAGAGGAAAAAACCAAACAGGTGAGATGGACTGGTATCACATTAAAACTGGGAGAAGGCGGCAGCTACAAACATGAGGCTGGAGAGTAAGATCAGGATTGAGTCTGGGTACAACGACCATGAAGAGAGTTAGGAGCCTCACAAGCGAAGACTTGGCTTGAGCAGGCAGCAAGAAAACCAACGGGGCAGGGATAATTAGGGGACACCAAACAAGTCCAGGTTAGAGGAACAGGCAGTTTCTCATGCAGGGTGCCTGGAGGAGAAGTCACGTCATCATCTCGCCACACTTGTCTACCAGCAAATATCCGAGAGTCACTTCACGGTGCCTTTCTAGTGCTGTGTCACGCCAAGGCTAACACTTGACTTCTGCACCCAGCTCCTCTCTTAGTGACACAGAGAGGACCCTGATGAGTAGGCCCTGGTGAGTAACAAAACACATCAAGTGGATGCCTCGTCATAGTTCCTTCTTTTAAAACCCTAAGGCAGCTGCATTTAAAGACCTGCACTGAAGAACACCAGAAAGGTGTTCACTCAACAGTTAAGAAATGCATGAAATAAATGGCCCATACAACCTTCCTTCAGCCGCCTTCCGCATATGCAGATGTTGTGGCGATCCTGAGCATGAGCGACACGAGGCAGCTAGATTAATACTGGAGAAATGCTCTTAACATTGGCATTTCTTAATTTTGGACTGCTTTGCAACTGTAATAAAGCTTGCTTCTTTTAAACAGAGTGCCACTTTCATGTTGTTTAGTAGGGGCTTCTGAACGTTATAATTACAGTGTGGCACATGTAATATCGCATTTGTTGTACCTGCTCTCTAAGGCGTGCCATTGCAATTGAAGCCCCTTGAGATCTTCAGCCTTTTTGTTCAACGTATGTAATCTTTTCTAATATGAACTTATATGTAGGTTTTGTAGCATAAAATTCCTTCAGGCACACACTAATGCTTTTTCCTCCTGGACTAAGTTGTTGGAATGAACTGCTTTGAAAGCTGTCACAATGACATAAAACACTTACTCTATCTGCCTCTTCCCTCACCGCCAGTGGGCAATATTATTTCATAAACAGTCTACTTCCCAGCTGATGTTGCCCACAGTAAAAAAAAGCCACAAAGCCAAAAGGCAGTTTTTTCAAAACATACGTTTTAAGCATCCCATAAGGTCTAACCACGTGTATAGTGTCACATAAAAAACAAATGGGAATATTTTTACACTACAAATTAAGTAGCTGGTAGAAGCGGAAGAGAAACAGTGGCAGAACACTTACAGCATCGTGCTAGAGATGCACACGGTTTTTCCAGACTCATGCCAAAATATCCCCCTACTGACACAGCTAGGAGAGACACAACACGTCCATGGCCTCACAGAAATTTTAATTTAACCAAGCGAGATGGTCTATTACCACCTCAGCTGTGCTAATGCCCTCAGAGGCTTTGACCTTCTGACCATGAATGCAGTCAGGGAGTATTTATATTTCAGGCTAGACTCATCCTCAGATATGGAAAGTAGTTTTCTGCCAAGACAATACTTCTCCAAAAGTAACCACTTCGTAGATATGCTCCCCTTTTTATGAAAAAGACTCAATTCTGTGAGCTGAAAGCATCAAACCAAACCAGCCATGGAGCGTCCACCACTCCAGAGCCTTAGGGGAGGAGGTGATCATCATCTCCTGCTCTCATTCATTGTGCTCTACACTCCCAAACTGGACTACAGCAGGCCTGGCACTTCAGAGTATTCCCTGTTTTCAAGCACAGTATGAAAATCATGGGGCCATGGCACAAAGAGGCATCTGAAGGACACCTGTTACGAAGAGCATCAGTGACTTTTCTGACACAAAGCCTTTTTCCCCAAAGAACAAAAAAAGAATGCAAACAAAACCAAATAGTACATATTTTCTCAGCAACTTCTACAGTTGGATCTTTAACCAGATCATCTGAAAGGGTAAATCACAAGTGAACTGTGAAAAAATTTTTCCTTTACGATAATACACAAGAGCTCATGAGTGTAGTATCTACCTGCCTGCCACTGCATAGAAACAACTTTAAAAGCCAGTAGTATCTTGATCCTGCTTTACTCAAATGACTGCTGCAATCAAAAGGAAAGCCAGAAGTAGATGAAAACCTATTTTCACTAATGCAATAACGGTAATTCTATAAACATATTAACAATTTCCTGCCTCACTCTTAATTTTATTTTCTCTCCCTTATATTCATTTAGAAGTATAATGATATCATGTGTTATTCTGTCTAATCTTTGTTGAGCATGCAGGCTATCAGAAAGACAGATGAGATTGTTGGCATTTAGACAAAAAGGCAGATACTGTGGGACATAATTTGGGTATAACAAATTATTAGGCAGGTACACACTTGTAATTGGCAAGTTCTGTAAGTCTATTACAAACGCGGTTGCATTTGTAATGGGTCCACAATGTGCTTCCAGCTATTACTCGAGAGAGTAAATCTTACTCGGGCAATTCAACAGAATTTAAGGCAAACTCTTCCATGATGAAACCTCTCAGAAGCCAGTGCTGTGTGAGTTGGGATTCATCAATATGTTCGGTGTCATTTATGGTTTGGTTTTTTTTTTCCTTTGTTTCTGACTGGTGTTTGTTTTGGTTTGGTATTTGTTTTTATTTTATTACTTCAAATTAAATTTATCTGTAATTTTATTTGCAGAAAAACATTAAACCAGCATGCTTTCAAATAAATCCTAATTACTTAGAAATGCAAATGCATCAGCTAGACTTGGACATGCAATTAGATAGCTAATTATTACAAAAAAGACAATTGCAGATAGTAACACATGCTGTCAGGTCCTGCGTTCACAAAATATAATATCATCTTTGAGAGGCCTGGGAAGAAGCCTTTGCTATTTTTCATGGGATATAAGTGATGGATGGAGTCACTGGGGGGGATTGATAAGAGCTTGCCACAGCGGGAGGTGGTGATGTGTCGCCTCGCGCTTTCCCAGGAGCCAGGCGGGAGCTTACAAGAGAAAGGGCAGGAGCGGGGTGCTGGTTCGGAACATTTCTGAGCCGCGGCCTTCTCCTGGGTGCTGCCAGTGCCGGGGTGCTGCACCCGGGCTCTGATGTGAGCAATGCAAAGATTAGAAGAACTGGGCAACATTTGCCAGTTCCATGATTTCAGTATTCTTCTTGCTGGGGATTTTTAAAGAGTTCCACTGAACTTAAAATAATTTTACAATTCTGGTTGTCCGCAAAGAAACTTCTCCATGAAATCTTTTCTGTATAGCAGCCTTATTCAGATCACAGGCTTCCCCGTAATCCTGCGAAGGCCTCACGTCTTTTCTCCTTACAGGCACACAGCCTGACCCAGCAACGCCACTCCAACAACCGCCCACCGCGAGCAAAGCTGGGAGAAAGGGAAACCAAAGCTCTCCAGAGTAAATTTCCATTCTCGGGCTGCTAGAAGAGCACAGAGCTAACAAGAAGGTAATAAAGAAGAAACCTTCTCTGCATGAGCCACCAATCAGCAGAATATGATTAGACTGAGATCATGATAAAAACGCGTTTGCCCAAAAAGATTCTGCAGAGCAATAGCTAGCTAACAATCCACCTCATGAGCTGCTCACTTGCTGATGTAAGAGAGATCTTAATCCTCCTAGAAAAATCACTAGAGATGAAAAAAAAGCTGTGTTTATCTTACATGTTATTTTAAAGCATTTTCCTGTTGATAAAGACTCCACATTTCCAGATGCTTTATATATCATGGCTCTGATAGTAATTAAGAGAATGCTACATGAATCCATCTGACATAAGTTATCTTTTTGTGCCAGGATTTTGCCATGTAATATTTCCAGCTGCATTCTTTTTGAAATGCTATTACTGCTTACAGAAATGCAAAACAAATCTGTCATTTACCTTTTTTTCCACTGTACCAAACATACAAAAAGCATAAAAGCACTGAAAGCACTTTAAAGCATTCCTAATTTGCTTTGCCTACAAGCAGCTAAAACAGTTTTCCAGGCCAGCCCATGAAGCGAGCATCGATATAAAACGCAGATGGCAGTGCCATTCGGTGCGCATCCACACCAGCCAACTTTCCTGTCGGACTCCTCCTTTCACTGAGTGTTTCGTAGCCTCTAGCACTGGCGTGAGGTTGCTTCAACTGATTGATTCAGCTCATTCCTAGAGTTACACATTAAAAATGACAACAGTAAAAAGTCTGAGCAGGGACAGAGGCAGGGGAAGATGGGAGCCAGATGATGAGCCTTGGTAGAAGAGTAAGTTTAGCCCCATGATCTCAGCAGAGGCAACTGTGGCAAGAAGGGATTTGCCATAAATTCCCTTAGATCCTGTACGGCTGGTGTGAGTACGATGAGGAGAGAGAAACACTAACGTCATCTGCACAACCTGGGCGGCACTCAGCGTACCTGACTGTGTTTCTGCCCTTTGGGATTTTTTTAAAAGCACTTGGGGATTTCTCTGTGTATGAACCCCTCACAGCTCACCTGCCCTTTTTAAGGCTGTGCTTTGAAGCAGCTACTCAAAATAAATAATATTCTATTGTGTGAGTAGCCCTGTTGTAAGAGATGAGACCGTACACTAGGTGAAGGAGATTATTGTGATTAAAGGATTGCGGCACTTTTTCCTTAATCAGCAATTCACAGTCCCTTTTCTTTTCAGGTATAGAGTACCATGGCTACTCTAACTACAGCGTGAGATACTTTTCTTCTCAACGGCTCCTTCTGATTCGCCTTTTTTCTCACTCACACGCTTTCGTATTATTTCTGTTTTCACGAATCTCCACTTGGCTACGAGACTAACTTCTGTTCTTATTCCAATCTTCTGAGGTGTCATATGATTTTTTTGTTTTTCAAAATAGGAACAAAGTCAAGCCATACCAATTCCAGACACCACAAACATAGAAGAAAATGCTTAGTCAGGAGCCACGGGAAAAAACCCTCAAGGTACTTGAAATGTTATATAGACAGAACACTGTGCCCTATCGCTGCTGAAGTCTTAGATTGTTTAGGCAGCAGTCTATGTCAAAATCCATTTCAATAATACTCTAACTGGCTCAGCAGCCTCCTCTCATTTAGTAGATTCAATCATTTCTTGCTGATGGAAGGCAGAAATCACAACTAAAAGATGCCATTTACAGTACATTTCTCCCATGACTGTAATGTTTTATCACTTACAATCTTTTGGACAAGATTCCACATCTTGCTCAATGTGTCATGAAAAGGGAAAACAAACACGAGGCAGCAGCAGCAGCTTTGTCATATCTTTACTGAACTCATTAATCAATGTTTGTACCATTAGTGAACCAAAAACCAGGCAGGACAGCAAAGGCCTAGAATGCTGCCTGCAGCCCTGGGGCTTTTTTCCCCTTCAATATGAATAATTTGCCTCTATTTCATTCTGCTAGAAGTCACGTCTATTATTCAATTATTCAAAATAATTCAGTATAGTTCATATTTTATGAGCCCAGAGTAAAACCAGGTTAATTGGTTTGTGTCAGATTATGAGTCTAATCCAGGAACTCCAAGCAGTCAGGTCAGATTAACAGTACTTCATGCCTTTCTCAGAAAAATCCATTACACTGAAAAGGTCCTGATCCTGTACAGTTGAAAAGTGTGGGAAAACTGTCATTAAAGCAAACTAGAATGCTTTCAAACAATAAAACCAGTTGAATCTTTTTGCAGTAGGAAAGAAATACATCTAATCAAAAGTACTTTAAAATGTTTCACATCTCTCTCTCTCTCTATTAAAACAACCAACCAACCAACCAACCAACCCAAACCCCAAACCAAAACCCCCAAATATTTGGGAAACAGTCATTTATAACAGAAAACATTAATTTTTGGAGTGCTCTGGGGCTATATATTTCTGGCTGAATAAGTAGATTATTAGAACTAACTTTCTTTCCCTGTACAATCTGTACAGCAAATTGAGGAGGGGGGAGGTCTGGTGGTTTTTTGCAGTAAGAAGCATTCATTCAAGGAATGCCCTCTGATGTGTTTATGGCAACATCAGCTAATGACTATTCATTACATCAAGTGAAGAACTTGCTCCCCAGATCTGCTGAAAAGGGCAACAAAGCCCTTAGAGTCTGAAAATCATACAGGTAGGCCCCCTCTGGAAAGCCCTGAATTACGTAGTCTTCCCAGGTGATCTCCTCATTTCTCCTGGGGAAAGGCCCTGGTTATCAGAGGTGTTGAGTACCTATAATTCAGTCAATAAAATTTCTGCTGTAGGGTCAAAATGGAGAACTGATTTTGTGAAACTATTAAAACCCCGTAATATTAACTTTGCAAAGATTGCTTTTCTTATTACCACAATATATCTTCAATTTCCATTGCCAAAAATGCATCCAAGACATAAAGGACTCAATGGATTTAGGCCACATCTTCCAAGGACACTACCCTGGCAATGAAATGCAGAGCTGGATACGGTTTATTCACTGAGTGTGCACAGTAGCTTGAGTTGGCTACTTTCAACCTCCCCATTCCAACTCCACCTCAGCTCTGCTTTGCCCTTTTTGTAGCCAATTTCTCTCTTACCTATTGCACTGCCTTTGTCCTTTGTGCTAGGGGTGCAGAAGTCAAAAAGGGTGTGTTTTAAAGGAATCGTCTTCAATTTTTTCTTTCAAGAGAGATATAAGAGCTCCCTATTCAACTGCATGAAGAGCATGAGTACTTATTCCTGTGAGGTCTGGAAAGACATTGAAAACTCACAAGAATCTATCAGATTCCCGTTCCTGCTGTGAACATTATTCAAGCTCAGACTTCGACAAGTACTTAAACTAGAAATGGTAATTATGGTCATCAATTTTTCCACTCGCATGTAAGGCAAAACTCATTGGATCACAGATGATCCTCGGCAACCCCACCTCTCTAGGGGGTCTAGCCTGACTCTTCCAAGGACTAATTCTATTTGTTCACACCATCAAAAGTCTCAGGGAACATTATTTACTACTATTTCATCAATAGCACCTGAATTCTTATCAAATTCATTGATCAGGTAATTAAAATAATAAGTAATCAAAACTGGTCAAAGGCTGATGGTCATGAAAGGACAGACATTTCTGAACAGAATCTTCCAGCACCATCTATATACTTAATCAACATAATGAAAACAAGACCAAATGCTTGAGATACAGCCACTCTTTCAGAAGGGCAACAGAGTAAGGATTTCCCCATCTTTACATTTTGGTGATGGCAGATGAAAGGGGACACATGCTCAATAATAGCCAACTACACACCCTATATTTGCTGTAAGTGAATAATCGACCTGCAGATGCAACACGCTAAAATCAATAAGTGCACCTGCAGGGATTCTGTAATTTACCCTGCTGCGAGACAGGGGGTACAGGACAACTGGTTATCCAGAGGGTATGATTACCCAGCATGAAAAGGAATTTAATGACCTTGCAGTGCCCTCTCTTTGATAGTCACTTGCTCTATGTGATCAAAAGTATGAGGCTGCATACCACACCATAGAGTTAATAAACAGTTTCTCCAGGAAATCTCTTTCCGAGCACCAAGAGACTACAGATTTCTACAAATACAGTTGACCTTTACATAACACTTAATTCCCAGGTGGTATCCGGAAATGACGGACCCATCTGTAAAATCATTCTTTCATCAAATTAAATGTTTGACAGCATCCAGCAGATTTAACGTTCACCTAAGCAGAGTTATAGTACCTTGCCCTGTTTTCAACAGTGTGAATTTTGAAGGTGAACACACTGATTAATTATCTCTTTTCTTAAATCATTGCCATTTTTAAGATAGAGCTTCAGCTATCTATTGAGGAATATGCCTATAAAGTAAGTATTAAAAAAACCTCAGAATTGAGTAGATGCTTTATTTGAGATCAAAAGATAGGTAGGTGTCAAAATTCATCTTTGATAACACACCATCCATCAGCTTTGAGTCTCTTTCTAAAGTTTACATTTTTCTTTCCACTGCTACAGTAATGACATTTTGCACAACACATCATGCTGCACTTCATATTCTCCTAGAAACAAGAATGAAAATCGCTTTTATAAGTCTGTATGCCAGCTTAAGCTTTGCATTTTTGATAAAGTCATATAAAAGGTACACAACTGGCAAAAATACATTCTTTCCTATTTTAAACTCCCCAGTGATTATTAGCAGAATGCAGCGCATACCCCATTAAGAAGTGTTATGCTTCTGTATACAAACTTTACTCCTAATGGCTTGTTCTTTCAGAATAAGATTACCTCATTAGCATGGTGGAATGAGTTTGGGTAAATGAATGGTACCTGTATTGTCAGTAAAGCTGAAATACTATTACATACATACTTCTCTAGGGAGATTCAAGTAAGATTTAAATCAATTCACAGCACATTTTTTATGATACAAAAAGGGGGAAGAAAACTGGTACACCTGGTGTGAGCCGACCTTCCCTTGGGACACAAAACTCTTGATCCCATTTTCTCCCAGCATCTGTTAGATGTCATGGTAAACGCAATTAAATACGTGGTATGCTGTAATTCTCATTTGTCATGCTGGCAGAAATCACCTTTCCAAATTCTAGTATTTACCCCTTACAATATCTGTCCCCACTGTCAAGTAACAACAGCTGGACTTCACTAATCAGAAGGAAAGTTCACTTTACATTCCCCTCTGAACTCAGACCTCTGGGGTTTCTCTAATGAAGAGATGACAAACCTCTGTCGTCGTCTTCACCATCTGATTTCCTTATCTATAGGGCACAATACTCAAATTCATAGGTGCTAAATGAACAAGCTCTAATTAAACCATTTACTACATATGTAACATTACAACAGAGTAATTTAAATAAACAACGTATTTTAACACAGAGAAAAAGCTGTTGTTAATACGTTGGAAGGATACCTACATTCACTTGCATTTATATGATGCCTTTCCATAGTTTTAAAACAGACCTAGTATCACAGGTCCAAAGGATTTTAAATGTAAACTTTGTTTCAGTAACCAATTCAATGACGTGTGCATTATATGTATAGTACCCAGTCTTTTATCTGTATTCCAAACAGAGATTCGTGCTCCAGATAACTTTCTTAGTACTAGCCAACAATACTCATACCAAGCTTTCTACCTTTTGTACGCAGATGAAAAATTGAGACCCGTGCTACATACCCATGGCATTCAGAGACCATAACCTCCTTTTAAACATGCAAAACCCCACACTTCTTGATATTTGGTAGCCATCCAGTCCTGAAGGGACTGAAAAGTCAACCTACACCTTTCCTATACCAGCTACTTCATCACCAATAAATATGTCTTTTATTAAAATTTCTGAAATTTTTTTTTTGGTGCAATTTTGAAGTCATTCACATAACTGCAGAAAATCGAGTCAATAGGAGGAAGCTTTAAAAGGATCAGAATTTGGCCATTTTTGAAAGAGTTGTCAGTCACTGTGAAGAACCAGAGCTTAGAAAAAGTCTGACTGCTTGTTTTCAAATTTAAAAGAAGTTTTTTGTTTATGTAACACACATATCACTCGCATGAGCGTTTTAGCAAAATCTTCACTGAATTTTCAATGCAGTAATTACAAAGCTACTGCTTTTACAGGTGACTTGCTTAAGATTCATGACTAAAAAGACTCCAAACAACTCCCAGAAGCCCCCAGCCTCAAAAATGTCTTTACAGGAGGTCTATCTTTTGATGCCACCGTGCACCAGAGTGTTACAAGCTGCAAAGCAAACTCCACACCACTAAACCAAACCACCCCACCTGCGACTTTCAGCCAGAAGCTCAGTCTGCATTTCTATGTGCACTGAAGCAAAGGTGGAAAAGACTGGCCACATAGGCGGCACGAGGAATCTTCCAAAATACACTGACCTGCTCTAGGGCAACCTCTGAGTAAAACACCATAATTCTCTCTTAGCAAGAGCTGTTATTCACAACAGCTTTGTTCAACTCCAGGATAAACTTTCAGAGAGATTTACCTACAAAGAAAATCTGAAGGTTGAAAGAAACCAGACTTGAACATAAAAATTCCACTTTCCAAACATGCTAAATTTTAAGATGCACCCTTCCTTCATATTTTAGGACCTCAGATTGATTAGATCTGTTCTCAGATAGATTTGTGAATGACTGCTCATGAAGTAGATAATAAATCTCTGACACCAAGTGATCTGTAATGTAAAAACTGTCAGATTTTGCAGGTTTTTGCTAAGTCTTCAGCCTAAATTACTTTATTAGTCAGAGCTACAGAGAGATTAATATGGCCTTACAGCCAGCTTAATCTGGTACTCCCATCAATACAGGCCAGTTAAATGTTTTTGTGTAGTTCTTTTCTCATCCCTCTCAGATGCTCAGACCATTATGGGAACTTGAGCAGGATTACTACTTCTATCAATCCAAAGTGCAGAATGTTTTTGTGTTTCTTTTGGCGGCCACTAAAATCAGAATTCATCATTTGAGAAAACGTCTCCATCACCCCAATTAGGGCTTGCCCCATTTCTCATTCTTTTTGGGACAAAGACAAAAAAGAAGTGGCATAAAATTATCCCTTCTGGAGAGGGTTTGTGAATAAACAATTTTGGCACAGGGGCAGCTGATTTTCTCTATCTGACCAGTGCAATGCAATGACTGTACATTTACTATGTCTTCTATAACTAATTTTCTCATATAAAGAGCTATCCTTCCTTCCTCTCTGCTTTTGCAGGGAAAAGGTTTGAGAACTTGGCACATTTGGAGCACACATTAGAACAATTTCTTGGCAGTCACGCAGGTCTTGAGATCCAACTTGAACATGATGAAGCAGTAGTCCCTGACCCAGAAAAGCACTTAAATGTATGCTTCACTTTACAGTAGCAATCCTAGTAGTTCAGTTTTAGTGAGCTAACACTTTACTACTAAAACCCATCTAGTTCTGAGTATGCAAAAATAGAGAAGGTGCCTTCATGAATCTGGGTTTTGCTTTGCAATGGTTTGGGGAGTTTTTCCCTTTGCTGATTTCATAGCTCCGAAGAAGTAGAGGAACTACTTTGCCTCTTGACTGAAGAAGTTGACTGTCAACTTTGGAAATAGAAACATACAATTTTCTCTCTACTGCTCAAAAGTAGTTTTCAGAAGAAGTGGTAGGACTGGAAAAAGTTGGTTTGGTATAAAACATTAAGGCTTTATTCTCGATCACTAACAATTTTTGACAGGAGGGGAAAAGGGTAGACTAGCAGCCCTAAAAGCTATCTGTGTGATAAACAAGTGGGAAACTCCTCAGGACAGCTGACTTTATGTTTAAGTGGAAACACAGGCTTGACTGTAAACTCTGGGGATCCTGATCAAAGCAGGTCACCCGCGTGTGCAAAACAGACCATCTGATCTCCATTTTATATCAACAATAGATGAACTGACTAACTAGCCACAAGTCTGCCATAATAAAGGCAAAAAGCTTTCAGCCTACAATAAACTTACCTTGAAGCTACAAGAATGTCATCTTTGAATGTTTTCTGGCATTACTTGATCTGTCTCACCCAATTAATACTAATACAGTACCCAGCTAATACAAGGACTTCAAGGATTTGTTGCCCATCATCACGATGGTAATGAAGCACTCGGCACAAGATAAAAATCATAAGGTGGTTTTGTTCTGTTTTTAAAAATGTATTCAGTGAAGTAAAATTTCAATATTATGCTGCAATACACTTTTATTATGTGGAGGTTTGTAAATTACTCTCCAGCATCGTGTGGCTCAAAGCTTCTTACAACTGTTGTTTAAAAATCTTAACAATTCACCTGCTGTTCTAGCAGGTGAACTCTCTATGTCTTGCCTTTTTTAGGAAACTCAGTTTTAGATACACACACACACAATTATGTATTACGTAAAGAGATACACCTATAAATATATATTAAAAAGCATGGTTTATAATTCTGTAGCACTATCACAAGGTAAACATTCTGAACAGTTACATTCTTTTTCTGGGTGAGAGAACATGAGATTTTCAAATTTCTTCCAGAAACACGCATGAGCTAGCTGTCCTAGCTACGTTAGCATGAAGGTTCACGTACCTTGATGAAAACCAGGGTAAGGGAAGCTAAGCAGAGCCTCCATAGACTTCCAAGGCTAAATAGCTCCTCTCTGAAGCTTTTATCTACACTGAACTCCCACTGGGAGTGTCAACATACCTTGATCTCTTTGTACTCTATTCCCCATCTATAAAATGGGGATATTAGTCAATGCCAAAAACGAACTCTGTAATATATTAAAGAGTGTCAGGTTCTTCAATCACATGAACTACAAATTCCTAAAGTACCACTGCACAAAT
This sequence comes from Phaethon lepturus, assembly GCF_000687285.1. NCBI lineage: Eukaryota > Metazoa > Chordata > Aves > Phaethontiformes > Phaethontidae > Phaethon > Phaethon lepturus. The sequence goes on along the minus strand of NW_010564392.1, from coordinate 92,751 downwards.
AAGCTCACTTCTGATTCCAATGCAAAAAGTTTTGGGCTTTAATTCAGTACTGTATCTTAACATCTCTTCTTAAAGCACAAAACCTATCTCTTTTGCAGAATTTAACAAAAATAATCTCCTGAGATAGCTGCAATATCAGCATAGTAATTACTGCATCTTTTAACATGCTGATTTTAAAAGGCACACTTACTAAGAAAGAAACTATGTGATCCCGTTTGGCAATGCCATAAACTAAAAAAAGAGCAATAAGAAGTCTAGAAATGCATTTTATGTGTGGAGAGCAACATATTCCATAAAACTTGATATTATTTCGCATATCTCTAGACATTGGATCCCCTCTGTCACAAATGTTCTTACTACCAGTTAACCTTCGATTTTAACAGGCAGCCCATGCCTGACATATAATTAGTGACCCAATTAAATCTTTTGCTGTTCTCAGCTTATTTTATCATTTAGAAGCAGAAGAAAGAAATCAAGACAGGCTTCCATGAGGAAGAAATTACAACTGCCTTTATTAGCTGTTAGAATAGTCATTCCAGCAGTATAATGAGGTAAGGACTTTGACCATTTCCTTAATATTGGTATGTTTGTCTTAAATCCTCAAAACCATTCCCAGGGATTCTTTCAGTAGTTTTATGGGAATGAGGCAATAGTAAAAAAGAAAGTATCAATGTATTATATACTGGTTATACTGACATTAACAGTACTAACACATGGTTCACCGGCTAAGGTACAATAGAAAAACATCGATGGGGACAATTGCCTGCCATGAATGACTACCTAAAGGCTGATCTGTGGAGTTCTGTGTCCTCTCTTCAGTTTACTTTTACTCACTCTACAAAGATTTCACCATTAGCTAGCTATGCATTGTGAAGTTCTTGCAGCATCTGCTCAGGGTGATGTTTATATGTTTATACAGCACAGTTAACTAGTAATCCCACGTATCTGCAACAATATTAAGTTCCTTTCTCTCTTCCCAGCCCAGGAGAGGAAAGTTTTTGTCAAACTGTTCCCTTTTTAGATACCTTTTTCCTGGTGTTTTGTTTCTGGAAAGATGCTCCTATAGAGGGAAAGTTTTCTGAAAGTTATAGCTTTTACTGAGAAGTCATTAGGAAAGCGTTGGTGCAGTGTCTTGTGCTAGCAGCCGTGTCCCTTAGCTGGCTGCCTGCCACCTTCCTGAACGCGCTCCTGTGACAGTCTTGGGAATTGCTCCATGCAAGTGAACGAATTGAAGTCTAATCCCACAAAATGTCTCAAATTGTTACTGTTCTTGTACCTTCCTTGTATTTCATCCTTCATCTGGATCCCATCATATAGGCCTGGCGTTACTGTGGTACTACAGGGTTGGCCCAAAATGCAGCAGAAATCAAAGATCTCCAAGAATTGAACTGTTCCTCCTTTTCAGGCTAATGGAGACAAACTGAAGTCCCCCAAGCGAACTTTCAAAATCCAGCAGGCCATGTTGTCCAATTGCACTCTTCGTGTGTACCAAGTGTGTTCACATGAGAGTTAAAGCAGGGTAGCTAAATGTTTTGTTAAATACACCCTCCTGGAGTACAACATTCAGCTTCAAGGCCCCCAGTGTAAGAAGGACATGGACCTGTTTGAATGAGTCCAGGAGGGCCACAAAGATGATCAGGAGGATGGAGCACCTCTCCTATGAAGACAGGCTGAGGGAGTCAGGGTTGTTCAGGCTGGAGAAGAGAAGGGAGACCTCACTGCAGCTTTCCAATACCTGAAGGGGGCCCACAGGAAAGCTGGAGAGGGACTTTTTACAAGGGCGTGTAGTGATAGGACAAGGGGTAATGGCTTTTAACTGAAAGAGAGTAGATTTAGATTAGATATAAGGAAGATATTCTTCACCATGAGCGTGGTGAGGCACTGGAACAGGTTGCCCAGAGAAATTGTGGATGCCCCATCCCTGGAAGTGTTCAAGGCCAGGTTGGATGGGGCTGGTCTAGTGAAATATGTCCCAGACCATGGCAGGGGGTTGGAATTGGATGATCTTGAAGGGCCCTTCCAGCCCAAACCATTCTATGAGGTGTTTAAAAAAAAAAAAAAATCCCACCTTGAATTTCTTCACACAAACATCCCATGCAGATGAACCCAATTAAGGGCAACCAAAATCGACCATTCCTCTCTTACTATTGGGCATCTGAGACTGATGTTCATCTTTAGCAGGGAGAGAATCAAGGGAGGAAATCTTTGTACCCAAACCCACTAAATTCAGGTTTTATTTATGCCATTGCATTTATTTAGAAATCAAAGAGAATTTTTTTTAATAATTAACTATGGAATTCTTGAGGCAACAGACTGAAATATCATCAGTAAAAGCCTGTGCTAAGGGTGTCTTATTAGAAGACTTGTTTATAGATTTTTGAAATTTATTTATCTTTCTTTAAATTTGAAAGTGACTAGCAGCACATAGTTTTCTATTTTTACTAATTACAACTAAAGAGCAATATTAGGATGAGACAGTTATAAATAAAGCTTGTTAAGCAGCATCTTGTCATTATTTATACAGCTTAAGTTGTGCCAAGTTAATAGATGGAACTTAGAGCACATGTGGAAAAAACAGATTTTGTTAACCCTTGCTGTGCTAGTAGCTTAAGACCATTGCTATTTCATTAAAAACTACTGTGCTACATCAGTATTTACATCATTCTTTTGATGGTAGTCAAAGAGTTAACAAACATCTGGAATGTGCCTTTTAAAAAGTCATGAACACATTCAAACTACGTTTATCTTGGAAATGATTCGGTGCATCTGATCTACAGTGGTGTAAAGCTGGAGGAGCCGTCACATACAGCAACTGAACGGTTTTGAAGGGAAAAACACTTCCAGCTGTAGCATACAACAGTTTCCATATAACTCAGAATACATTTAGTAAACTATCTTTTTCATGAGAAAGCAGCTAAATTTTGTCACAGAATTGAAGGACAGCCAATGAATATACACTAAAACTAGGATTTTAAATATATTATTAAGGATTTGACAACTGGATTTTCTGAATTATGAGCTCCATTCTCCAATTACTGAACTAACTCATTTTCTTTTCTGTATCATGAACAGTAACAAAGTTTTGGGTTTGAGTGGAAGAGTTTTCTTCGATTAATTTTTCTGTTGCCAACATCACCTGTACTTAGTATGCTCTGGGCAGGTTCCAACAGGCAACTGGCTTGATGATGGCAAATTCACAAATCTGGACAAGTTAATTAGATTTGACAGAAGAACAAGGGGTCCAGCACTGAAATGAGTTGCATGATGCATAAATACATCTGTAGACTCACAGCACTGGAGATCCCTTGAATCACAGCCCAGTAAAGTTCTGGCTGTCAAACTGCCACATGGTTAAACATTGCAGTCTTTGACACAGTGTCAATGAACGTTGACTAAGTATTAGTCTGTGCACATGTTCTCCTTTGCCTACCAGGTAGATTTACAATCTGCAGCTGAGTTACAAATCCATTAAATGATGTTGGAGTACAAGATGGTCCTGTCGCTTAGGGTAGGAGGAGTAACAAGCAGACCACCAGGATGATGTGGAATCTTTGCCAATATGCAGTCATGGGCTAAAGCAGCTAGTGATAAGTGAACGCTTTGCTGTGGAAACACTGGGGTCTTCTAGCTATGTGCTCGGTGGGAAAGGCGGGCCCATGACCTACTTGGTGGGCCTATCTTACAGTAGGGTATCATTACATCTATTCACAGTTAATTTACAAACAATTAATATTTGTGACATTCTACAATGCACTAAGGAAATAATTTTCTAATAGTCTTGGTCATTTTTTCTATTCTGTATTTTAAGATATAGGAACAAACACGTTGCAATGAAATTAACTGTAAATAAACTGTCATGTGGTTTCTAACTGAATGCCCAGATAAGACATACAGGGCCAGAAAAGCTGTGTCTGCTTTATTTTCTTAATATTGAGGAATGCAACATCTGCAACAAAATACTCTTACCTGAAGCTAATCTAGTTTATCCTGCTGGATAACAATTGCATATTATTTTCTCCCAAATATTTCGGAACTGCTTACTGCTGGTCATGCAGACTTGTCTTACGTGGAACTAGCAGTTTAGACAGCCCTCTTCTGCTCAGTTTTCAAGATATGAAAGTAGAGGTTCTTGAAAAGTGTTCACCACCCTGATGCAACATTAGGCAACTGATGCATTTGAGTTTGTCCTCTATCGATAAAGAATATTAACACTGTGGAGTTTTCAGTAAGAAAACTACACATCACCTGTTAAGAGGTTTTTGCAATATGGCTTCTTCTGTAAGCCACTTTTCTCTCCTGTACTGTGTGATGTTACCTGCTGCAAGAGCCCTAATACATACCATTTCAATTGACTATGTCATATTTCTGCTTATTGATTCTCAGTTTTGTGCAGTTAATGAAACGTGTCCATCTACTGTGATGAAACAGCTTTTTTCTGATACTTGTCTAGGTGAGGAAAAATAATGCATAATTTTGACACTAAAGACTGTCTCATAATATTCCTTAAGACTAATTACTCTGTATTTTCTTTATTATATGCCAAATTATTCTGTTATTTATTACTTTTTTGTTCTTTCATCTCCTCCCTTGATTTGCCAACATCCTTTTTCATTGTTCCTTCCCCCCTTCAAATCCCTGCTTGCCTGTGTATTCAGAAATTCCTATTGTTCCTTTGTTCTTGTAATTTAGTCTCTCACATCTGCGCAGCGACACACATCTGCCAGTCCCAGTCCTGTCCCTCGCTCCAGTGTTGCTGTCCAAATTTTCCTCCCTTTCTCAGATACTTCCTGCAGACTAACACAGTTCACTTACACTCCAAATCCTCAGAGGAAAGAAGTTTTCAATTCAAAACTAAGGTATCTATTACCTGACTTAAATAATTCCTTCTTAGCTATCAGCAGCAGTACACTCCCTGCAGGCACACAGGCCAGCTGGTAGACAGCAATACAGCTCGCTTTTTCTGAAGCTAGCAGGGTCTGTATTGAGCCGCGAGTTATACCCTTCTAAACTTCTACATGTCATCCAGAACCTACAGTCACTGATTTTCCAGAAATTTACTTCATCCTCCTCTTGCTCCCTGCAAGACTAACTTCGTCTTTCCCTGCAGAGGGAGCCAAAGAGCACGAGCAGTCTGTCAGTCCCCGCATGCTGGGAAATGGGCTGCCACATGCTTTTTTGGTTCCTGGAGCTTCGCTCCGTTAATCAGGCAGAGAGTAAGCTATGAAACCCCAACATGGCATCTGCCGTATCTAGAGAACATCCTTCTCTGGCAGGCATGGAGGACAAGCTGCCAAACCTACTGGAGCAATGAAAAAGATCTTGAGTAAGTTTTGGCCCATGCCCTCTAGTAATTAAAGTCGCCGTACAGCTTTCCAGTTGCCCTCCACAATTACTAAGAAAGGAACAGTATCATTTGTTGGTTCACAGGCTGCAAGATGCACAGAGAGGGGAAATAACAACTCCAGCTTACCTGAAAGCAGCGCTTTTACCCTTTATTCCTCACTACAGGTATTAGCCTATTCTTCTAAACAGGAGCTCTTTGCACGCTGTACACACAGAATCGACACAGAAATGAGGTTCCAATGCACTCGAGGTTGGCATAGCAAAGAGGTGGCCTCTGTTCCCGCCAGTGTGCCAACACCGCAAAGAACAGTATATCTGCCTACATGGTTCGAAGACTCCTCCACCTTTTAATTTTAAATAAAAGCTTAAAATGGTCCACACTCTTATTTCGAATGTCTTCTAAAGAAGAAGGAAATTTATCTTTTAAAGAGTATTTGTTTTCATGTCATTCTATAATAACAAAAAGTTATTTTAAACTGTGCATGAAATGAAATTTCCCTGACAAAGAAAAATAAATAGTTCACCTTCTTTTAAAATGTTCCCATTTCTGGTTGCCCTGATTCCTAAATGGTGCTTGCATCACAAATGCACTTCAGTATTTGAATTCAGGCACAAAAAGCACTCTCGCTCTTTCCAGCAACCAGCTGGCTAACAGGGCCTGTAGTGCTCAATCACACGACTCCCTTTTACAGCTTTGAAAAACATTTCTGCCCCAGACAGCAGTGGCCAGGTTGCTCCCTTCTCTTGCTTATTATCAAGATACCAAAGCTAAGCTGATGTCCGTCTAATGCGGAAGATCCATTTGCTACTGGGTACACTTCTTCCTCCTCAAGTTATAATCTGCCACTATAACAAAACAATCGTTGATGAATCAATAACGCTGTCACAAATGGACAGGTTTAATTACACGTGGAACAATTTGCAGGTACTGAGGGACTTTAAAGTTAATGCAGACAGCCAAAAAATCTGGATAGAAATGAAAGTAAATGAATATCCAACATAAAATGCAATGGACACAAGACTTACCCAGGACATACCTACACTGCTGTTCTTGAGGTCAATTTTGCACCTATATACTAATCACACCATTAAAATGGAAAACCAGGCAAGATAAAAATGGCGAAAATTAATTTGGATTTTAAAAAATAGTAAGTGGAAGGATTTGCAATAAAACAGCAATTTCTAAGCACTTGTAACGATTGATCAAAAAAATATACCACTTTAAAGCATACGGTGCCACAACCCACTGACTATTAATCCCTTTTGGGAAATAGGTCATATATAACTTGTCAGATGTCACAATCAATAAGATACTTTTTATTTTAACATGTTACACACCAGTGTTTACAAATGTAATCTTTTGCTGCCTCTTTGGAAGAAGACTCAACAGAGATAGCAATACACTGTAATGCAGAAACTGGTATAAACTAGGTCTTCTGACCCAGCTGAAATGAAAACATTGGCAAAAATATCCTTAAAAAAATAGCAATGTGCAAGTCCACCCACAAAATAAATACTCTAATACCTTATTGTCTTTGAGAGGAACAGAAAGTCTGCGTATATAAAGCTAATGAAAGGATTGCTCAATTTATCCGAGCAGAAGTGCTTTTAAAACCTTGATAGAACATGCAGATACTCATTAAACATTGCAAGCGGCTCACAGGCAAATGGGCATAACTTTCTCCCATGGGAATATGCAGCAGATGATCAAAGACAAGCAATGAAGAATAAAACTGGCTAATATGACAGTCAAGGCTGGAAGGATTTGCTGAGATAAGAAACGGTTCTCAGCATTCTGGCAAGTGTATTGTTGTCAGACGTTCAGTGTTTTCCATTTACAGGGAGTTTCATTGCTCTTTTTTATTTCAAGAATTAGCATATCAGAAGATGAAGCCTAGAGCTTTGTGTTTTTTGCTTATTAGCTAATCAAAAGCATGTGTTTCTATACCTTTTGATTTAGAATACAAAGAAAAAGTGAAGAAAATTCTACCCACCTTTCAAATTTCTTGCTTCCCTGAAAATACTTGCAGGCTACCTTGACTGAGGAAATTACATAAACCCTGCTCAAGTAATCTGAGAATGCATAATGGTGAGCATCAGATGAATGTAATTTCACAATTAATATTACACAGTTGATTTGTGATTTTTTTTTCACTACAGCCATAAATTGTGGGGACAATTTCCTCAGAATTTCCAAATACTGCAAGTGAAGATTCTGAAAGTCTATACAAAGATAAATTCAGCATTAGATATGATCTTGAAAAACAAAAATAGACTGACCACATCTGAAAGTCATGAATGCCTTAATGGAAATGATCGTGATATGATTACTTTTATTGTACAAAGAAAACAATCCGTAATAGTTTGAGGATTCCTAAGGTGAGTGATTTCACCAAAACAGAAAATGTTTACAAACCAAGAAACAAAAATAAGGAGTCTGACTAAGAAATGTGTCAGATCATTGAAACCAGTTTAAATTATGTCACCAACTGCCTCATAACTCCCAATGAAGAAAGAAGGCTATCTATACTCAGGAAAAAAAAAAATGGCACAAGGAAGAGAGAAAACAGCCTTCCATGAATAAACAAGCACACATACTCAGTATGGCTTAAACAGTGGGGAAAAAAAAAAAAGGGTGGCAATTAGAAACACAAAGGAAAAAAAAGATTCAGTCTATGGATACATACAGGCCCTGCATCAACCTGCAATGTAAACACATGTGGAGATATGCATATAAATAAATTCTTTTTGTTGCATGATACATCAGTAAGGCACTTAACAGAGGTGATGATGCACTGCAACTAGGAATTAAAGGAAAAGTAAGAGGAGACAGAAGAAATTGGCAATTTTTGGAGATGGGAGTAATAAAAGGCTTTTTAAAAAAAATGTTAGGAACAAAAGGAGTCACAGCAATTTTCCTTGTTCATTAGCAAATGAAGATGATTAGATGTCAATACTGATGTAAAAGGGTACAAGCATTCAATAAATTTCTCTCACCTGTATCTGGAAAATAAGACAGAAGGTAAAGGCATACTATTTAATGACGATAACAACGACATTTACGTCTCATTCTAGAACTAGCCAAGCATGATGTTAAAGAGCAGCTTCTAAGGTTAGACCTTTTTAAAGCAGGAGGCCTGCATAAATTTCAGGCCAACACCTTCAAAGAGTATTTTTCAAGGAGCAAGTTTTACCATCAATATCAATTTTGAATAACTCTTTGAACACTAAGGAAATTCAAGAGGTTTGTAAGAAAGTAAACATGCTAATATAGCAAAAAGAGTACTTAGCAATGTAAGTAGAGACCTGCCACCTGAAATCAGTCCTGGGCAAAATTATGGAACAAGCAACACAGCCTTTTTAAGTAATTAAAGAAGGACTCTATCAATCAAAAGTGTTTATGGTCTTGTCAGTCTAACTCAAGATATGTGCTGATGACATTACACACTATAGGCTTAATAAAGTTAAAGGTGCTGAGATAATAAACTTCCCTGAGGTATGCAATTCAGTGTTGTGTAATATTTTGTTTAAGAAATAAGAACACTACAAATTTAATGTAACACATTAAACATATGAAAGATCAGCTAACAGACAGGTTTTAAAATTGGATTGGATGCTTTCCAATCAGAGGCCAAAAAGAACCAAACCTCTACCCTACTGCTACGGAACATAAATCCAGAAACAAAGAATAAAGGCCCAAGGACTTTATCCTAGAAAGCAGCAAGTGAAAAGGACACCCTGGTCACCACATGTAAGGGTGCTGGGCAGCCACCTGTTGCTACTGCACTATCATGTTCAAAACTTTATGACAATCATGTTCACATCCAAGAAGGGAGAGGAGGAGGATACAAGAAACTACAGGCCAGTCAGCCTCACCTCAGTTCCTGGGGAAATCATGGAGCAAATCCTCCCGAAGCCATCTCCAAGCACATGAAGGACAGGAAGGGGACAGGATAAACCATCAGGGATGCATCAAGGGCAAACCTTGCCTAACAAACCTGGTTGCTTTCTATGACTCAGAGGACAAAGGAGGACTAGCAGATATTGGTGACCTTCATTTCAGCAAAGCTTTCATCACTGTCACTATAGTGTCCTGTAGCAAAATTCTTGTGACATGGTTTGGATAAATGGTCTATAACACGAGATTCAAAACTCAACTGGACACAGCTTGGAGCAGAGTTTTGAGCAGGGAACTTGGACACCGTGTCTCCAGAGCTCCTTTCCAATATGAATTACTCTTTGATTCTGATTCTATAATCAGCCAAGCATGAGCTCCTAATAAAACATTGCAGAGTCTTTAACCTTGCAGATTAAAGAAAATGGGTAAAAAAAGAAGTTAACTAAATTCATGCTATAAGTAAGGCGCAAAAGTTAACAGCAATGTAACTAGAACTTTAGTGATGTTACAAAATAGTAATGGATTTTCTAAGATGTATTCCAGTTCAAAATTAAGACAAGGCATCCAAGTCAGAGTACTTCCATATCTTGTGTCTTCCAGAAGGCCGATGAGTTCATCACAATCCTCTTCTCTAGCCTTATAATCTATGCATCTCTGACAAGAAAACGAGATTTATTTTATTTCCATTCTAATTCTTAAGAGAATTATACTCCATTATCCCTTTGATGGAAGGAAGAAATAATAAGGGAAAGTGAAACAACTTCAGTGCAAATAAACCAAGAGTAATGTTCCAGCATTCAAGAATCCAAACATTGAAAGTAGTCCCGGCAGAACATTAAATCACTGCTCCAGGATGCCAACAGAAGTATAAAGCTGGGTAAACTATTAGGAACTCTACAATTGCAAGTATCACTTGGGGAGAAATTCTGACAAAGAGAAGTGATAGACACATCATGTTGTGAATATACAGCATTACTTCTTTAATGTTTATACGCCCAGAGTGTTTCGGAAACAAATGCTTTGTGCATAAAGAGACATAATAAAAATTCTTACTACTTCACAAGATCTCATCTTTTGTGAAAATATTTTTACCTATAAACATTTGATGTACACATCTGCTAGAGCTAAAAAAAAGTTAGAAACTTTAAAAAAAACACAACTCTTTAGTACTGAAACCTGCAAAACACACATAATGTAGTCAGGGAGTCAGACTTTGCCTGTTATGTTTCTATACACCTGAAATTAAAAGATTTACAGGATTCTTTTGTAAGCTACTCCATTGAAAACAGTATTTAAAATTTTTCATTTTTAATTGTGTAACATCTATGATGTTATTCAATGCACTGAAGTCCATGGATGTAATTTTCAAAATAAAATTAATCGTGATTGGTCATAGTTTCACAGGCAATTTGAAGAAGTTAATTACACATTCAAAGTGCTTCTTACTCTTTTAAAATTAAAACCAGAACTAACACCAGCATTACTTAACAGCTTATATAACATAATTATATCCTTTTATTCATGCAGAGGCTATATTTTTGTGTCACTGATTTTGTCCAGTTAGATCCTGCGACCAAGACAGTTCCACCATAAGATTCTGTTTTGGTTTTTTTGGTTTTTGTTTTGTTTTTCCAAATAACAAAAGCAAAGCTCAATGGATTTAATGTACAAAACTCCAATATATTGCCAGATTTTCAGAAAAGAGTGCCATGAAAGCTGATGCAGCTTCACCAGTTCACCCCTATTTGGATCTGCCCTCTCCTACACTCAACACTTAGGAACACACAGTTTCCACTTCAAATATAGTTAAAGACTCAACTGTCATTTACACTTACCTTTTATCCTCTCTCTGCTGTCAGATCATCCTTTCATGTCTGACCACCCACACAGCCTGACGGTTTCTATTTCAACCGAACAGACATTCTGTAATGGCCTAAATATATAGTTTTTGCCATATGCATTTCTCTTACTGCTTTCCTTTTAAGGACTTTTCTAATGTCATTTTCTGACAACAGGCCAAATGTTTCCCCTTCCATGGAAAAAAACAAAGAAAAGACCGGAGAAAAGCAAAGCCAAAATCCCCTTCCTAAATAAAATGGAGATGATTTCCCTGTTACAAGTAACAAACTGGCAAGCTGTAGAAGTGATGAACCCCAAGCAAGGGTGGAAATAGTGGCCCAGAGATGTAAACATCTGAAACGCCACAGAGAAAAACACACATGCAGTTATGTTCCAGGTCCTCACAGGGGTATGTACGAGTACAGTTGATGACCACTCTCAAAACAGCAGAGCTCGATCCAAGTGGAGTCTTCTACAAAGTAACACTGCCAAAATTGCAAGTCTAGAGTCTATGCACAAAACAAATGCACAAAAATCTTTTTGTACAAATGTACAAAACGTACAATGTGTAAAAAAATCTTTTTCCACAAATGCATTTGTTTTCTAGCATACCTGTAGGCCAGAAAAAATACCAAGCCAACAAATGACAGAGAGGTAGAGAGCATCTTCTACACATCTATATCAGATTTTCCTGACTATCATGCAGAATAAACAACAGTTACTGTTTGGTTATAGTTACCAAACTAATGGGTTATTAGTCTGACTGATTTTACAACATTCTGGTGCGAGGATATAAAATGCTGCAAGAAAAGATGCACTAAGAAAAGAGCTTGTAAATACATTAAGAGCCATAAAAATGAAGGAAGGGAAAGGTCCTTTACTTATAAATACTGAAGTAATGCACAAATGGAGGTGACCGATGCATTCAATGCCTTTTGTGCTTAACTCTTTGCAAAAACGTTCCATTGTGATCAAACCCTTAGCATAATTCATTTCAACAGCAAAGAGAGATTAAGAACTGAGAAAGAATCATTTGAACATATTTAGGTAAAAGAATTGTCAGTGGAGCCTGATGAAATCACTCCAGAGAGTCCAGAGGAATATTGACTATTCTCCTGAAGAATTCATGGATGACGAGAGAAATACCAGAGGACAGGTAGGAAGCAAGGAAGGGAAAAAATCAAGAAAATGAGGATTTAGGAAATTACGGAGCAATACAAAAAATTATAAAGCTTCTAATCTAGCTAAAATGTTTAACCATGCCTAAGCAAACATCCTGAAGATAACAAACTGCCTGTGGATGGCCAGCATGGAGCTGCTAAAAACAAATGCTGTTAAACCAACCTGATTTCCTACAGTGGTCTACAATGGTGTCCTGGTTTCAGCCAGGATAGAGCTGGTTTTCTTCACAGAAGCTAGTGTGAGACTGTGTTTTGGATTTGGGATGAGAAACTGTTGATAATGTGCTGATGTTTTGGGTTGTTGCTGAGCAGTCAAGGAGAGGCCAGCTTCTTGTGCTGGCCTGCCAGCGAGCAGGCTGGGGGTGCACGGGGAGCTGGGAGGGGACACAGCCGGGACAGCTGACCCAGACTGGCCAAAGAGATATTCCCTACCATACGACGTCATGCCCAGTACATAAACTGGAGTTGGCCGGGGGGCGGAAATCGCTGCTCGGGGACGAGCTGTCGATCCCGGGGCGGTGAGCAATTGCCGTATTGGGCATCACTTGTTCTTGTACATTCCTTCGTTAGTATTATCATCGTTGTTTCCTTCTTTCTTTCTGTCCTATTAAACCATGTTTATCTCAACCCACGAGTTTTTTCCCAATTCTCTTCCCCGTCCCACTGCGGGAGGGGGAGTGAGCGAGCGGCTGCGTGGGGCTTAGTTGCTGGCTGGGGCTAAACCACGACAAATGGTATAAAGAGAAAGCATTGGATGGGATCTACCTCGAGTTCAGTCATGCTCTTGACATTTTCCACATGACGTGTTCCTAAGCAAACCACAGAAATACAGGTTAACATGAAATCACAGCAGAACAGGGGCAGGACTACCTGAAAAACTACTCTCAAGGACAATTACCAGTGACTTCCTGGCGAAACTAGAACACTTATCAACACAGGCATCAGTAGCTCTGTTCTGGGCTCCGGTGCCTGACTGTTGATACCATTAATGATAGAATGAATACACATATAAAATTGGCTGGTGAAAAAACTGAAAGGAAGGGCAATTTCTTTGGAGGATGAAGTTAGAAAACAAATCTTACTGAATCGGAGAAACAAGTCTGAAATCCAAGACAAGTGAGAAGCACTTCACCTATAATACACAAGTCATAAATACAAATGGTCAGCGCCAGACTATGAAAACAGGATGTGAGGATGCAATGCAGGGCAAGTGAACAGGTGATGTGAAGAACTTTATTCTAGGAATACAC
>NW_010564392.1:72446-79209 GCF_000687285.1 Phaethon lepturus | reverse complement strand
GAGCGTCGTTCATAATGCCCCAGAGCAATTGGTCCATTGTGATCACTAGTCCAACAATTATGAGGTCTCAGGTGGAGAACAAAAAAAGATAACAACAGGCACACTGATGAGAGTCTAGTGAAAAACAGAGAGGAAAGATTTAGAAACGTGCTTTTAGAAAGGCTTAGAGAAGTACGAGAGTGTGTGTGTGCATGTGTGCGTGTTCAGCCTACAAAAAGGTCAATGAGGAATAAGGAAGACATTTTTCACAGTGAGGGTGGTGAAACACTGGCACAGGTTGCCCAAAGAGGCAGTAGATGCCCCATCCCCAGAAACATTCAAGGTCAGGTTGGACGGGGCTCTGAGTAACCTGATCTAATTGAAGATGTCCCTGCTCATTGCAGGGGAGTTGGACTAGATGACCTTAAAAGTTCCCTTCCAATCCAAAATATTCTATGATTCTGTGGTTGCGTGGACAGTGATCATCAAAGGCACCATACATCTGGTTGGGGGAAATAAGATCTCATCAGTTGAACTTGCAGCAACCTAAATCTAAGGTACTAGATCAAATTACCTCACTGTACATTCATTTAAGCAATGGAACAGAACAACCTGAAGAAATAGTATAATCCACATCATTGGACGGTTGTTTCAAGATACAGGTTAGACACATCTTCCAAAGACATAAGGATACTCACTTGGATCAAGAGGGTTCACAAGACACCTTTGTGAGGGCCTTCACAGGCCTGTCTCTGTGATCTGCGTCTATGCTCGCTTATTGCCCAGACGCACGTGATTCTGAATTGCCGGCTGCTTTAATATGCACGACTATATGTAGTAACAACTATATTAGTTGGATGAACTTGCATCTAGCTTTAAGTAGAGTGCAAACTGAGTCACCAAGAATCCCAATTTTTCACTTTTTTTTTTTCAGCTGAACTATATTTCATTGCATTGTGGCATGTACAAGCCTTCCATAACTACATAAAACTGTTTGCACACCCACCTACCATTTCCTCTGACAAGACTACAATGAGATACAACCGTACAACACATGAAGGTGCATGCTTTAATGTGGCTCCTTTAGAGCCGCTCACTCTCACGTGAAATGACAAATCCCAAACCTGTGCCCTTTCTTGCCCCTTCAGACTAAAGGGAAACCCAGATCCCAGTCTCACAATTAAGTGCCATTTCTGAAGACTAGCTGGGACTCAATATTTGCTAATATTGTGCTTTCTGCTTGAAACACAGGTACAGAGACTGGTATGTTTAAGTCTAGCCCCGACTTCAACAGGACAAACACGTTAATCACAAAACACACCTGGCAAGAGCTCAGCATCAACAAGGCTGATAAAAAGCCTGAAAAGAAGATGTGGGGCTGTCAACATGAACATGGCATCTTCAGTAACTACTGGATGCTTGAATTTTTTCAGCTTGACTCACAAGTTCAGCCAGCAAAATCTACACACAGATTTTAGCCTGTCTCCTAAGGGTGAGAGCTGTTAACTGTGCCTGCTTGGGCAAAAGGCAGTAATATAAAGCAATGGTCACTTCTGCTCAAAACTTTCTAAGGCTTCTTGTTTTTGTGGTTTTTTGTTTTGGTTTGGTTTTTGGTTTGTTTGGGGTTTTTGGGGGGTTTTTTTGCTAAGATTCCAGAACTAGGAAGCTAAAATGAGCGCATGTCTAAAGCAAGTACAGAAATAGGATCTCTCAACCAGTAATTTATACCATACCATTCTTCTGCAAGGGATGTAAACAAAATATAAAGTGCTATTTTAGCATACATGCAGCCTCTAGGGTTTGTTTGTAAAACGTTCTGGATCAGATTTTCAGTATCAGATGTATAAATTATGCCAGGAAAAAAAGAAATACAGTGAAGTCTGCTTTGCACTCTATGTAGTTGTCCCTTCCAGGCACAAAGTGGATGCTGCCTCATGCAGCAACCTGTCTTCAGTGTGTCATTCTCTGCTTCTCACAATTAGCAGGGTATCAGGCCAGAAAAACACAAAAAAGTGTGCTTCATGCCACCGCCTTCGTATTTTTATATATTTGTCTGGTGAATTTGAAAATATGCGTCCTTAATTTTAAATATATGCTGCCATAGATAAATTGGCCAAAGAACAAAACGCAAAATGAAAAAACCCACAAACCCCAGAAATGACAGAAAAGATGCACGCTTTATCTTTCAAAAAGAGGAGCAACTGTAATTAGCCTTTTCCCTTGTTCTTCCTCCATGACAAATTGTGTTTAACAGATCTTAAACATCAAACATCCGATCCTCACAATAATTTGTGAGACAGGCGAGTATCCCATTTCTTTTTATAGAAGCAAGCAGAGACAGAACAAGGTCCAGGCTTTAAGCATTTACCCACCAGAGTCATCACATTGTTTCAGTACTAATACTGTGAAACAGCTGCTCCAATATGGAAGTAAAGTTTCACAGGTGGGCTTTAAATGATTCTCTCAAGTTCACAGTGCAAATCATTATCAGAAATTCAATTTAATCACAGGAGTTCCCAAGGGTGTTTTATATGCTCAGTCCATTACAGTAAGCTACCACTAGGAACAATGATAAGGTAATAAAGTGACTCCTGAAAAACTTATTAAATGTGCTTTTTGTTTTACCGATACCCACAGAGAGGACTGAGTTTTTCAAAATCATCATGCCATTCTACAGATTGCTTTACACAGAAAGGGTCACAAATTGACTTCAGCTCTTTAACTTTGTGTCTATAAACAGTTTGAAGGGAAAAGTTTCTTTTTGGTATTACGGTCATCAGGGACAGGGCTATATGGAATGAGTATTGGATCTGCAGAAAGCAAACGATGAAGAAAATGTCACGCATGAGGGGCACAAGCTGAAACTGTAAGGGGAAATGGCTGGTTCATAGACACTGCATTATATGAGTGCCCCATACAGAACCCATTTGGAAAACACAGCAGGCTAAAGCAAGGCCAAATGGCAGCAGGTGTGGAAAGACACAAGAGAAGACTTCTGGCCCAGTGAAAGTGAAAGTTCAGGCATAACTCTGGAGATTAAAGGTAATGGTTCCTTCAGAGCCAGAAAGCCCTGAAGAGGTTATATGGGCAAAATAGAAAGACCAGCTATATAAGCGATTGCTGCACATTTTCATAGCCTTCAGAGATGCACTAACTCTATCCCCAAGCTTCATTGCTTCCCCTGGGGAGAGGCAGACTCCCTTCTCCTTTCTCTTTACCCGCTTTTCTCATTTCTAACACCATCCTCCCTTTAATTTCAGCTAATTACACTCTGGCCTGTGTTCAAAACCAAGAGCTTGGGTAACCAGGCAAGGTAATGGTTCCTGAGAGCCACCTGAATTCCCAAGTATATATACATCTATCTTTTTCCACTAGGAAACCTGCTAGTTCTTTGGATATAGCTCTTGGCAAGTCTCTTTCCCAACAGTGCTGCACCTGAGAAAGGGGCTTTCATCAGGCTGTGTTACAGTACACAAATGAAAAAAGCTGCCAATTTACTCAATTTGCACACCTAAAAAAAAATATAGCTTAAAATAATTACTTACAAAGTTATTTAAAATGTTATCACTACTACTCATGCCTACTATCATTGCAGTAGTAAGCACAGTATGTCATCGTCAGGTTTCTAGGTGTTTTAAATTAGGCCTGCTCACTACAGTAAAGCTAGTGGAAAATGAGTTAGGACAGCGGTTTACAACATACTATTTCACACCAATCTCAGTATGGCTATTTTCTGTCTCCACAACAAGGATCTTTCACAGGTGTAGCTTAATGTGTTTGAGAACAGGTCAAGCATTGGAAGTACCTGAATCTAGACAGGTAACAGGATCTCAGGGGTTAAGTATTCACAATAGCTGATTTTAGGCACCTGAAGACCCTTCCAGCAACCTGGACCCAGATGGGTCTCTCTCCCTCTCCAAGGGATATTCCCTTGCAGAGAAGGCATCCGCTGCACACCTCAGGGCAGGTCCTTGTTCTCAACCATGACAAAAGCCTCTCCACCTGCTAAAAAAAGCACCTAGGCAAGCAGGTCCACACCACAAGGCAGTAGAATGCTGCTAGCAATCTGTAAATTCACATTCCCAATCCTACCCTGTTTACACCCTTGAGCAGAAAAGTCCATTAGAATAAAACAGTGTTCAGACAAATAAGAGTCCCTCACAGCAGGACTATTCATATAAAGAATTTCCCCAGTGACTGATGTCTTACTTATTTCGTGCTGTCTTGTCTGTGCTGCGCATACCCCATCTAAAGGCACCCGTAATATTTAAGTCTTGCAATAAAAGCTGTGAAAGAGGGATTCCAGATGTTATTAATTCTTAGATCCTGGGTAGCATACTCCCCCACACCATTTGAACAATTAATTCCCAAATTATGCATGCACTAAAACAAGTCAAGTTTGTTGTCAACGATTGCAATACAAAATGACTCTCCAAGAAGCTCTACGCCTTATGATAAATGCTAAAAGGAGATTAAGTATCTGTGCTGCTGCATCACTCCTGCCCAAAAGATCACGGAGAAAACCATTCATTTATTCCTGGCATTCTAACTAATATTTATCCATGGCATTCAAATAAATTCAATACTAGTTTTCAAGGTGAGCAAAGCCAGTGACTTCTAAATATTACACAAGATATCACTTCGGGTAGCAAATACTGGGGATAAACTGTTCATTACTGATGAGTTTTATTATTACACTCCAAAAACACTAATTGTTGTCTCTACTGGTCACTTTTAGAAGGAAAGCAGCAGTAAGTCAGTAATAGGGCATCAAGATGATGACAAGAAAGCTCTGACTTATAGCTTTAAGTAAGATGAATAATGTGAATTAGCACTGAGATTTAGAACAGTTGGCAACAACAGAGTTTGCAAAATTTAATACCTTTCATTTTAGATGTGCTTATTATAAAATAATGATCTCTTCTGAAAACTTCGCTAGATATGAGTGCCAGTAAGCCCTACACACCACTGTAACACAAGCACGAAAGGCTGCAGAAGAAAGGTTTCTGACAGTAAAATATGATGAGCAAATTTTTCAGCATATTGTTTACAGTAACTCAAACCTGCCATGGACAGTGAAATCCCAGGAGGAATTAATGAGGCATCAGTCCTTGGACTGCAAATAGTAAATGTCAAATAGGCACTTGCAGTTTCTTACAAATTTGTTACAAGTAAAGCAGACATCTTATGGACAGGTGGCAGAGTTTAGACAACTCCTTTTACTGTGTTGCTGCTAGCAACACTATATATCTATATGTTCTCTTGTCCCATATGAATACAGAAGATTTAGTCAATAAATTTTTATGAATCCGAAAGCGTTATGCTATGAGTGATACAACTAAATCTTATGTTGCTCCCTAAACCAGACTATGAGATACTGTAGTAACTGTTGGGAATGCCAAGCTGATAAAATAACATACTTTTTACTGCTACAACATCAAAACCCAAAAACCAGACAACATTCCCCTCTGTCATTAATCTAATCCACCCACAGAAATCATACAGAATAAGATTTTATTACTTTTCCGTATTTCTGACCCTCCCCCTACAAAACTAGTACATTTACATGCCTGCAAAAAATTCATTGTTTGTACCAATTCCAGGTGATTTTCTGATTATTTTGTACTTTTCTGTATTCACCCATCTTTAGTTATAACAAAATAAAAGCATCATTTCCAGTCATTACACCCTGGAACCTCAGGGTGGGAAGCATTGGTTGGAAACATTATTTTCGTGATAGAAATCAACACTGCAAACTATTGTCAGTTATTTTCCCTCTCCTCCCTTTCCTCAAACCGCAGTTAATCCTCCACACCATTTCCTAGACCCACCCATCCCCTCTTCCTGCTCTAAGGATAAATCTCTCAATCCGCTTCTAATCATGTGTCATCAAACTCCTTTGGCTATTTTGTACCAAACCATCCCCTACCCAAAATGATTTAATCAAAATTTTCTCTTTTACTCAACACTTCATTGACATCAATCTCTAGTTCTCTATCTACATTTTAGAGGTCCAAGGAAAGCTATGGACACACAAAAACTAAATTCTACTTTGTTCTCTCAATTCACTTAAAAGTTATGCTTATCATTTTGGGTAGTAAGTAAACTCAGTGATTTGCAGTTTTTTCCTCCATCTCTAAAATCTCTACTGGTGTCAGAAATGGTGGCAGACACTCACATATGGGGAAATCAGGAAAACACACAAATAGCGCAGTTCTAGAGAGAGAATGATAAGTGATGGTGAAATGAGATTGAAAGGGCTTTCTCGAGATCCTAAAATTGCACTAAGGTCCCACTGACCTTTTGTGCACCGAAGTTAACGGCAGCTTGCCGAGAGTCAAGTATGGACTCTGCACCCATTTCACAAACGCCCTCCTGTCAGCTAAATGGCAGCAGTGGCAAAGCTGTTTCGCTTCTCTCAATCTGCCATGTCTATCAACAGGCACTTTAGTAAATTCACCTCCAGTTACGTTTTTTTCTCTCTTCCAGATCCTCGAAAATTATGTATCAACTTCAGGCAGCAGAGTGTTTTCCTTATAAACATGTATCCATGACCACTTCATAGAATTAATAAAATCCAACGACCAATCCACAGCCCTGCGCAAATTGCAGAAAACAGTAGAAAGACACGTGGCCATATCATGGCATTCATTTCTGAAATGAACTCCCACTTGGAGTCAATAACGAAATATGCTTAAAAATCAATGACGTGACTACTACGTGGTGATTAAATCTGTAAAATGAAGAAAATCCATCAAAATTTTGATACTTAAACACTCCCAAG
>NW_010564392.1:14070-72415 GCF_000687285.1 Phaethon lepturus | reverse complement strand
CTACCTTTCCTGCTTCTGAAATTCATCTTGACTGCACGTCAAGACAATATATTTGACTCAACCGTAGCAGTAGGAAATAATATTACAACTCTCAAAAAATCGTAAAAAGCATTTTTTCCAAAAAGCTGCAACATAGAAAGGCAGTATATAAGTGGCCTCAAAGTGCCTCAAGGCCACTATTTGTACTTAAAACCAAAACTCTTGTCGTACTGTTAAAATGCAAGGGCAGATGATGTCTGCAATGAATTCTTAGGATGAAAATGTTGACTGAGTAATATTAGTTGCAGCTCTCCGTCTAATCATCCATTTTTTTATTTCATCATAACAAAAATTCACAGCAATCTTCATCCCTCCCCTAGGACATTGTTAGGACAAATTGTTGATGTTATACTGAAATGGCATAGAAAAATCACACCATTAACACTGAGATAAAACCAGGTTCTGGCTACACCACCTGCAGAAAAGCAGTACTGAGACACACTGAGTATTAGACTAAATTAGGGATGGAGTGATTAGTTTGCATGGATGTCCCCATGCTTAAAAAGAGAAACAACCTTTAGTTTCAGGTTCTGCAGCCTGAAAGAATCATCAGGGATGAAAGTGAGATAAGATGGACTACTAGTTTGGTCCAGGTGGCAATCTCTGTTCCTATGGTTTTTGGAACTTCACTGAAAATAATACTGTGTTGTTTTCTTGTTAATAAAAACGCAAGTAAAAAGCATGGCATAATAGTGATTTACTGTACACAAGCGTGCAGCAACCATTAATTACCATTATCTCTAGTTGTTCCAGGTGCAGTCAGTAGCAAAAAAAGCCAGATACAATTATCCAGGGATCCCTCCTTAAAAGTTAAATACCATCATCCAAGTCCCCACCCAGAAATGTGGGAAAAGTTGATAACTTCCTTTGAGCAATCTTCATAGGTAATAATACTTTATTGAATTGTAGGGTTGCTTTACTGAATTGCTGGGTTTAAAACACAGAGAATTCTGCTGGTAGGTGGGAAAGGAAGAAACATCAGGAAAAAGTTGGAAAATTATTAAGTAATAAATCAGCATAAGTTTTTCAAGTGAGATTCCAATCCCCAAGGGCATCTGGCAATTGTCTTAGCTTCAGCTCTCCTCCCACGATTTTGGATGGTTAATGATGCAAAACCTGTCAGTTATCAGTTGCTTTTCATTTTTTTCTTTCCATGCCCACGTGCATTTACAGGTTGGCAGAAGCTGAGACTGTCAAGGAGCCCAGAATTTCAGCAGATAACCCCATAGCTGCTTCCCTAGGTCATGTGGTAAAGGAGCTGCCCAAGATGCACATCCCTTATGTCTAGAGTTAAGCAACCCACGCCAGAACTGCAGTTCAGATACACACCTATTTGTAGCTCTAGTCCTTGTACTTCAGAGAACATGTCAGTATTTCACTGTACCCTAAGCTCAAAGCTACCTAACCACTTTGCCCTCCCCTGCCAGGGCTGAAAACACAGTATTTTCTATTAAAAAAAAAAAAAAAAAAAAAAAAAAAACTAAAAAAAAAAAAAAAAAAGCAACAGGCAAGAGCACTGACAGTGGGAGCCTTCACCACCATGGAAACCATCTCAAACAAAAAAAGCATGTGCCCTTTTACTTAGTCATTTTCTTGCCATCTTTCTGGCTTGCAATGTTTATAGTCATGGACATCCAACCTCGGCTGTCTCCAATCTTCACCTACACACTACGTACTCTCTAGGGTTTGATACCTCCAGCTGACCTTGTGTCTGCTTGATCAAAAACACCAAAAACTTATTCTTCACTTACAAAGCCAATGGACACATGGGATCCTTTCCTGGTCATACACAAAGACAGACAGAAAATTAAGCCCTGGGTTCAAACACAACAGATTTGTGTACTGCTATAGACAGTGTTGCTATAGACATCACATTCTTAACCAACAGACGTCAGAGCTCAATCACTGAAAATATTGCCACCATGGAGCATGATTTGACTTGGCTACAAGGTTTCTTTGCATGTTGCTTAAAAAAAAAAAAAAAAGAAAAAGGCAGCCTGTACTTTACAGAGTATTTCTATGTCTTCACAGTTATCCACTGATCGTTCATTCACAGCTTTAAAGTCATAGAAAAGGATAATTTTGCCTCAAGTTTACCATGAAGCAATGCGGTAGGAAATGAAATTTTACTTCTTTAATTGATTTTATTCCAGCGCTTACATGTATGCATTATAACCATCTAAACAAGACGGCATATAAACTGCAACAACAATTCAGATGCTGTTTCAAGAAACACTAGAGAATGTGCTTAAATCCAGCCTCCGTGACTAATAGCACGCATAAAGCTAAGCAATGCTGAAGTGTTTGCGAAAGAGCACCATGTACAGGTACACAGAGAAGACTCGCATCCTCCTCTTCCAGTCAGCAGACACATCTACTTACCACTGGTGGCCCTGAAAAGAAATGAGCCTTTGCAGTGTGCCCTGAAGGTCAACGTAGCAGATAACAGAAGGCGTATTTTAAACTACATGCTTGACAGTGAGCTATGAAAGCACCCGTTCAGCATTCACTTCTCCTGACTTAGCTTAAATGATTTGCAAGGCCTCTAATGTTTTAAGTATATATATTCAAAACTCAGTTAACGTCAAACTTTGGGGATAGTACTGATACTGTGCTTTTCACTTTGACCACTCTAAAAGCTTGGGACAAATTAATAGTTCAATTATACAAATAATGAGCGAAGCAAGCTTTGGTATTTAAGGTATTTTACCCCTGGTCATTGTAAGACAGTTTTATATTTGGGATGCATCAGCTGACTTAGCAAACATCCAGAGTTAGGCAGGTTTCTTGGCATTAACCAAAAGATTGGGTAAATTATGGAACCAATAAAATTGCCAAGATTTGTACTTTTCAAAACTAGTTGCTGCATTCCTGATTTATTAGCTAGAACTTCAAAGGTTTGTCATAAAGATAAATAAAAGAGCATGGACGGGAGCATAAATACATGGACTCGACAGCTCTAAAATACACTGTTTACAGTGAACCGGGAGAGAGCAGCATTTCAGGTCATATTTTATATCTGGCAGAGCGAAACATCAGAACCGATATAACTGATAACTGCTGTAAAGAGTACAAAACCACTTTCCCAAAGATGGAAAACTTTTAGATATAGCTGACCGGTGTCCAGCTTTAAAAACTAAAAGCAGACGAAGCATTAGAAACGGACTCATGTTCGCTGTGATCCCTGACCCTTCTCAACAAAAAATGATAGCCCTTTGGGAAGGGGAAGATAGCAAGATACTTCTCTCGCACATAATAAACAAAATGTAAAAATGCAAAAAGTAGCAGAGTTAAACGATTATGAAGATTCATGCATGAGAAAAAAAAAATATGCCCCTTGTCCACCACCTCGATAAATTCTGGACAACAAAAATGAAGATACTTTCTCCTTCAAAATTCTCTATACTTGATTCATATGCTGTAATAGATAGTACTTACAGAGCTACATGAGCAGGCAACACATAAAACAAGAGAAGCAGTTCAACCATTTTTACTCAACAAAGAAAAGAATCAAAGCAGGCAGTGGCTCACAAATGACATCCTGGTACTCTAGTAAGGTCAATGCCAATTCTGCCATTCAATTTGCTGAGGTCAGGCTTTCAAGATGTCCCATCGCATTGTTTCTTGGCCACACATGCCAAATACTTTTTCACTTTGAGGACCAAGCTGTCATTTTTCACTTTGTTACCCTGCCCTTTAACTGTCACTAAAGTGACACTGATGTATATCCCAGGAAACAGAAGGACAATTTTTTAAATTATTATGTGCCAGGAACTCATTCCCTTTTAAGTATTACAGTTGCCAAGCTGCTATTGCCTTGTACCTTATTAAGGCTAACATTTACAATGTTGACATGTACACAGTACACTCATTAACCAGTTTTGCAGTTACCAAATCTGAAGTTAGTATTTAATTGCCTGGAAACACTCTTTTTTAAATTTAAGTTTTTCTCTATTCATACTATTCCTCTAAAAAATTAGTATGTTTGGTATCTATATCCAGTTTCACAAACATGAAGTTTTGTGGGGTTTTTTTGTTTGTCTGTTTGTTTTAAATAACTATAAGCAACTAACTAGGAATATATAAACCAAAACCAAATTTTCAAATTACTGATTAAAAATGAAAATTTCCCAATCTCAATAAAAAGCATCTTGAGAAACACATCTGTGATTTAACAGAAAAACTATGGCTAAACACAGTTAAGCCTTAGCATATCACAGCTGATTTCTGGACAGAAATGAAAAATAATAATCCTGAAATAATGAAAATCACTGGCTGAAAAAATACATATCACTGAATTTAGTGAAGGTTTACCCTCTAAGGGACCAGATTCCAAGCAGGGACAACCTTGTCTTGGGAGATGAGAGCACCGCAAGGCTCTTGTGGGCGGCTCAGCTGGGGTCGGGTTGGCAAAGGCAGCAGATGTGCCGGTGGCTGCAGGGCATGCTCTTCTGCAGCAGCCGCACAGTGCTTCCGATTTGCATCCACACAAACCAAGACTCTCTCCCCCTCTTTAAGAGCAATCCCCAGTTAGCCATTCCCTGCCAGGTGTGAGACACTGTTAATGAAGATTTTAATAAGGCAGCAAAGGTCAGTTCCCAGAATTCACGCTCTAGGGGATCCAACCTCCAAATTCCTTAGCACCACACTAGCTATTTTCTTTGAGAGACGTGCTCCCTTCCCGCTTTCATGCATCAGTAAAGCCTCCCATACCTGTCACAGAAGGATGAACAGCTGTCAACTTGGTGGTGTTTCTAACAACATATTCATTCTCTCTAAAGTCTTTTCTTGCACCTAGTTTTCGAATCGGTACTTGTCCTTTTGTTAATCTAAAGACAATACGTTATGCATGGGGAACTTTTATGCCTGTTATTTCCATACACTAGCAAAAAACCCGGTACGGTGGCTGACTCCCACCAGTGGCCACAGAGCTCCTGTGCGTGGTATGGGCCCCCAGCATCACACAGCACAGCAGAGGTCCCTGCCACGTGGGAAAACATGCTCCCAAGCCCTGGTCATGGGAGGGACAGTTTCTTTCAGCCCCTCCTGTCAGCGTCATGGGATTAGGGAGCACCCACAGGAACTGGGAACATTCCTGGGGAAATTCAGTCCCACCCCATACTGCAGGCACCGAGGACTCACGAAAGAGTGACACTCCCTCAGGCTCCCTCCAAATTTCCCCCTTATATCAAGTACATTTTGGCCTCCAGAAAGGAAAACTGACTTCCTGGCTCCGACATATGTTCTTACAGTTCATTTCAACATGAGTTTTGACAATTCACAAGGATATGTGGAATCCGCTTCTGCACGTTTCTTGTATTCTCCGTATTTTAGTTTAACTGGGATTTTAAAGGGAAAAAAAAAGCGCTTTCAATGGCTCTTTTATTTGAATAATGATGGAAGTGGCATATTATCATCCTGGCTAACATTTGGAACTAACAATGGTGCATTTACTTGGCCAGAGCCTCACCGTAACCCAGTGATCTGATAGTTTCAAACTTCAGAGTCCATAAATATGCGTGGATGTTCTCAAAGCTGCTAGCGCAGCCAGGCTGAGCTCACAATGCAAACAAAGCTAGCAAAAAAGCCAATGCTCATAAAGAAGTTTTATGTAACTGTTCAGAGACTAAAAACTATCTAAAAAACCCCAAACTCCTTTTACAGTAATGCCTCAAAATGAAAAGTTTAACCGATGACAAATTCAGTGAAAACTAAACCAAACTATTCTAGCTGTCTCAGCCTTGCTTTTTTTCCTAATTTTCCTGAACACTTTTAAAATGTCACTGCTCAAAAAAGCCAAATTAATGGCCCCAGATCCTGAAATCCTCTGCCCAAACTTTCTAACAATGCCACTACATTTGAGAGCAAAGAAGGTTATCAGATTTTTCTACCCATTTCACCACTGACCTCTGTCAAACCTTTGCAGAAGGGAAACACACAAGAGCAAAAAAAAGCATGTGCCCACTCTCCAACAGACTGTTCGCTTCATAAAATTGGCCATTCAACAGTATCACAATTTTCTCCAATTACCTGCCTGCACTCAAGTTTAAGTGGTCAAGTCTAAAGCCTCTAAGCTTTTAGTATTTCCCATGCATGTCTAAGACTAAACATACAATTCAAAACAAAATTTTAGTATTCAAAGCTGAAATTAATCTTTGGCTGCGATTAATAAAACCAAAAAATATTTTCTGAATGACCTGATGTAGTAAGTGTAACAATCACAACTGAAGTTTTAATTGAAAAAATGTGAAATGTCTCTTCGAGATTTTTTTTTCATATAACAGCGCAAACTTCAATTACCAGCTCTTTGCTACAACAAAATTAATGCTCTCCAGCAACATAACAATTTTGCATAACTCCTGACAGCATTCTCAGCAGCCCAAGGTGTTCTGTGACACACAAACAGCGCATTGCTCCCACCTGAATGCTGTACTGAGGACCACAGGTATTTTAGAAAAAGCAGAAAAGGAACTGAACTAAACAAGACATAGTCCAATTTGAAAACTTGTAATTTCACGTTCCATTAAACAAAAGGACAGAAGTAGGTAGTGAAAGGAAATCCAGTGTTGGGAAACCAGAATAAGAAATACCAAATGTACAGCACATCTAAACTTCTAATAGACTTCTAATACTTTATCTCTTGATACATAGTCCTATACTCTGTAGCTTATAATTGACACAATTCCACTCAAGAAGCCAGAAACAGAAGAAATAGAGGGGGGGGAAAAAAAAAATCTGATAATTGCATGGAAGGATCATATAGTTTTCTCCTGTAGCTTTGTGCTCAAATAATGAAGTGGGATGACACCACAATAATTTTCTGCCTGTCACTATTGCTGAGCAACATGTCGTCTTCTAATGGCTAATGTGCCTGTGCCCTTAAAGAAAGGAGATATACTGACCCTCATTGCAGAAATATATATATTTTTTGGAATTGAGCCATTTTGCTGTCTCTCAATCTTACAAGCTATACCATTAGTTATTTTCAAAGCCACAGGATTTAAGGATTTAGGTAACTTGGAGAAACTTGAACCCTAGATGATGTATATTTCTAGGGAATTGCATATCATGCTGTTCTCTTCTCGGTAAGCAATACCCATAAAAGTTCTATTTCATGACATCTCAAACACATTCCCTCTAGTAGGTTGGAAGATTGAAATCTTCCTAAATACCCAATTCTCAGCAAAAAATTATATCCTGCCTCAAAGTTAAACGTAGTAAAAATATGATATGAAGAAGTTGCAAACATTTATGAATGTATTACCAGTTACGTACGCCAAAGACACTTTGACTTCAGATCAGCTAAAGCCATCCAACAATGCAGTAAGGTTTCCTTGTTGCTTCTTCAGATGGCAATCCTACTGCAGTCTCTAACAGTGCTACACAATCAAGTTGCCCGTGCAAATTAGCACATCCTAACTGGCAGCAGCTGAGCTTAACTTCTAATGAGCCAAACCAATTGTGTCTGTAAATGTCTTCTGGGATAGATTATTGGAGCTAATAGCATTTGGAGTTCGGGTGGCTTGTTTGCCTCCCCCCACCTGCAGAGTTTTAAGATAGCCTTGAAGTAAGCAACATCATCTCAATTTGGCTACAAACTATTTGGTCTTGAACTTCGATTTTAGAAATATTTCATGTGAACAGTTCTGAATTCTGATTTAAGTGCATATAAAATAGGATAGCCATGTGGTAGCACTTTACAATTGTATTCGTAAAATATACTAATGCCCTTCTCAAAGATCACTCGTTCTTACAACCAAACTGACTATCTGTCCTTGTTTATGATCTATCTCATTTTTTTCTGAAACCAATTAAAGCAAGCAGCATAATTTCTGTCCCCTTTCTACATAGTTCAGTCTAGCCTGGCCTAGAGCACACAGCTTCTGTACCCAGTGGCACTGCAGTGAATAATGTGATGATTATCCTTCGTGGCAACTTTGTCCTCAACCTATATTGACCAGGTAGCTATCAATACCTAGGCTCAGAGTGGGGACAGCCTTCAGCACAAATTGACAAATGCTTTTTTCAGAGTCCCCTAAAATAGGATCTTTTTAAGTAAAAAAGGAAATATTTTTTAAACAATCATATATATGCTCTTTTTTATTTATAAAAAAGACTGATACAAGCAATGCAGAACTTTGAACTTCGACTTCACCCATTTTGACACAATCCTGCACTGAAGTCTTTGCAAATAAAACCACAATTCCAACAAAAGAGCAGTTACACTGGAGCAAGACAAAGGTCCACCTGGGATCCAATTAATTGCCTTTATCACCAGCCAATAATGGATGCTCACATAAGAGAGGATGAACTGGGCACACAAATAGTGGTACCACCCCAAACACTACTTCATTACCAGGAAGAAAGTGTTTCCGAAGGCCAACAACTCTCGGTGTAAATCCACTCTACACCGAGACCCTGAGGTGACTTGGTGGCAGCAGCAGCTGAATGTGCCACCAGTCAAAGGGGTGATGTGTCACGCGTGAAAATGTTCCTCGTCTGTAATCACATCTTGAGGATACCAAACCTCAATCACGTCGTTCTGGGATACGCCACATGCCACAATCTGCCCTTGAATGTTTCCACTAAATAGCATTTCATAGCTTTCCCAAGACTCAGAATGAACCTGTTCGCACTTCCTCACAAGTGGGAAGGATTTTGCAATCTGCTGGGCAGCACTGCATCTATCCAAATAATGTTATCCACACAGCACTTGTAAGCTGAACAGTGAAATGAGCCATTGAATCTTTCAGGAAAGAACTTCACAGTCTGTAAGTAAAAAGCTCTGTTTGTAATGAACATTTGCTTTCCTGATGCTAAGAATTTGGAATCACGGAAAATTCAGATTGACTAGTCCCTGGAAGAGAAAAATGGCTTATGCAACACTGGTAAATGGACCGTGAGTATGGGTAGAAACATCTGTTACTTGAGCAACTTGGGCTTTATTTTTCTTTCAACGTGGTAATATGAAGCACCAAAGAGAAATGACATCTGGCACAGAATATTTCATTGTCAGCTAAACCTTTTGTGACTTGTAAATGTACTTAAACCAGGGACGCAGAAAACAAAACTAACAAATATTTTCTAGAGCAAAAGCACTAGCTAGATTAAGATATCTATATGCTTTTTATTTTTTCCCTTTAAAAAGAAGAATATGCTTCTGCTTTCATATTCCAAATACAAACATAAAAAAAAAAAAAAAAAATCCTGGAAATCAGAACATTCCTGTCAAGTGACAGCTGGCACCTGAAATTTTGTAGGAAATACCAATACTATCACTCTTCTGTATTGTTACTGACCAGATGGTTATTTATGGGCCTTTTGACCTCAATTTCTTTTAAACTGAGAGTAGTAGAGTTGAACAGAATATAAGAGAAGGGTAATTATTTTTGAAGAACTGCAATGTAAAACCAGAGGACTATTTTTTTCCAGACTGACATCAACTTCAATACAAACCAAAGGCAAATTGTCTGGCAGGAAATGAGACCATTTCAGCTGCTGATTCCAACTTTTACTTCACATTTTTTATTTCCCTAGGTAGAATATATCAACTACAGAACTCATCACCAAATTTGGCTAGAAATCACCCCAGAGAGTATTCAGTCTGTATAAAGAAGTAAAAGATTTATCTTGATATCATTTTGAAACCACATGGAAGTGATATCTTTTAAATGCAACTTCTTTTAAAGGTGGGTTTTAAATCACATCCCTGCAGTAGATATTCAAGTAACAGTGTGAGTAACTATGTTTTCTTTTTAAACAAAGGCAGCATGGAGGTTATAATCTTTCTAAAAACCACCTTTTCAGACCCACTCAAAGCCTGGTGCATTTAAAAAAAAAATAGTTCAAAACTGATTGCAACAGAGTTTGATAATAAAGTCTGCCTGGATATCTTATCCTTTTAAGCAAGAGAGGAAAAAACTGGTCCTGAACACACACTGCAACTACAATTACAAATATGAACACCTCACAGCTACAGCTCCACTAAAACCACGCATATATTTACTAGGAGTAAAAGTAGCATATGTTATTTCACCTTTTCTTTTGAAGAATTCCAGGCTTCACTGTATCCCCTACAGCCTTATCCCAGAGTCCTTTCACTTTTGTCTACAATGGTATTTTGTTATTTATTCTGTAAATCCAGCACTGAAGACCTGTTAGCTTCCAGCTCCCTGCAGATGTTACTTTGAATGATCACATTCTTAAAAAGTTGATATTCATTTATACCAAGACATGCCCATTTTAAAGGAGGCCAAAACTGTCATTTCTGGTTCATGCAGAGAGAGCAGGGGCTGAAACTGTTTTAACGGTCTTATTCCAAAATTTAATTATAAGTATTTAGTATTAAGCCCTTTAAAGACGTATAGAATGAAAAGCTTGATGGATGAAGGTATCAGTATTGTGCTATCTGGGCTCTGCAGATGGCAGGAATACAGTACACGTTCTCACGTACTTTTATAGGTCACAGACATTTATGTTTTCTGTTTGAAAGTGACAGCGTACAACAGCGTCCAAAGAGCGTGTATAATTGGTATGGCACTGCTCTCCTACTAGCTGCCTTATGAGCAGAATCTGGGCCTTTTAGTCTGCCTTACGGTGGCTCCATTCCCTATGTTGTTAGTGAAGAAAAAAGTACTCTATCTGACATGCCATAAAGAAAAGAAGGACACAATATGAGGAAATAATGCACTGTGTGCCTTAGAAATAGGTGCCCTTCAAGATTTTGTCAGTATTGAAAAAACCCTACTGAAAGCAAATGTAAAATAAAGTAAGTGGAGGGCATGGAATCACAGAGAGGCATAGATAAAACAAGGGAAACTTGTTTGTATGACAAGTAACAAAACCAACCTCCAGAGACAGAAGGGATAGCCGTGAAAGAAACACAGCAACAAAAAAAGGCACAATATAAGACCACAAATTCTTGCTCCCCCATAAAACTGCCATAGCTAACTTTATCGTGTTTACATGGGATGTTGGCTTGAGTTTAAAGGAAACACTCACTATACTATATATAGTTGGCAGGAAAAAAGGTTCTCTCTAAAGCTTCTGGGAGCATATGTTTTTCTGAATACATGGAATAAAAGTAGCGATTTATGCCATTAGAATATATATTATTCTAAAATGTGTCTGCATGGCTCAATCAGATTTCTTCATTTAAAAATATAATGCAATGTAATTTTATTCAACTTTTTAGAAGTGAAAGACAACCCATGAATAACCTCTTTCAAATCTCTGCCATGAGAGCAAGTTCTCTAAATGTTATTCTGAAGCACCAGATAATGACTCCCAGCATCTAAACCCCAAACCACTTGTGAAAATTCAGCCTTTCAAAGTGCTCTAACTCTATTACTTCCAGCTGCTTGCATCTGCCCAAATGTACCAAATCTCACACACAAAGCCAGTAAATCAAAGGAAGAAAGTGGAAGAAAACGACAGTAACAGAACTCTAAAAGACGCATACTGAAAAATAATTCGCTGCTATTAGGGTCTACTGAATTCTACGTATTTCCAAAAACATCACCAGCACCAAAGTTCCTAGACAGCTCTTTCCACAAAAGAAGCCATTTCAATCTTAAACGTGCCTTATATTTCACAGTATTTTTTCCTCTCAAACCTGCCCTTTACAGCAGTCAAGAATGATTCACAGAGAAATCTCAGAGTAAACATACATCCTAGTGCATGATGTTTTAAATATCTGCAGATATATAGCAAGTAGCATAAGATAGATGAAACCGCCTTTCTTTTACACTACAAAGACAATACATTTTCTAGAGGAAGCTTAAATACATATATAGCCCATTCAAGTAACCTGCACATTCCTCATCAAATGCAAAGGGGTCAGTAAAAATGAACGTCAGATTTCAGTAACTTTCAAAACAAACAGCTTAACAAATGAATACAATTTCTGACGCTTTATGATTTTAAGTATCGGACAAGAGACTGGCAAATGCTCTTAATTCTACTAAAACACTTGACACAGGGTTTTTTAATATGTTAAAGCACTTTTAATTTCTTAAAATACTTTTCTAGCCTTCCTGGTTATTTGGAACCCAAGAGATTGCGATTGCAGTATTTCTTCACCCCCTTTGGTTAGGTTCATTTTTAACAAATATGGAACTGAGATAAAGCTCATATGCAAATGCACTTACTAATGAAGTCACAAGAAATGGACTCTTTAACCTTTATTTCTAAACATTTGTCCTTCTCTCACCAGAGGTAAAGGACACTCGTTCTATTTGGTAATAATGGCAGTATTCTCATCTTTCCCTTTCTTCCCTGGCCGCTCACCAGATCGACTGCTCACACATGCATATAAAAGGTCCACATTTGACATGCCACTCCCTACCACAAAACAGTACAGTCCTTTTTTTTTTTACTCCTCTTCAGTTTTTCAACTGAACTTCATCTTCAGTTGAAGTAAAACCTCAAATACAGCAAAATGCAAGGCTAGAAACATCTTTTTGAGATAAGTAACTTCATAGGTCTAATTTTAAAAAAATCTTAATTGCATTTTTTATTAGCCCATATTAATTAGTCTTTTTGATCTTATAATTGTCTTCAGGTGAGAGGCATGTATGTGCATTAGCTAGATAAATTGTACAGATGGCCTAGTTTCCCTTTATTTTTAATTTCCCTATGTTTTGCCAAATCTGGTAAAATGCTTTGAAGTACACCTAAAGACAGGAAATAAAACCACAGTTTCACTGAAACCAGAGAATTTGCTACAAAATTCACTGGGAATAAGATTTCGGTTTAAGGACAGGCCTGGAACTGAGAGCAAATTAAAACCGCAGAGAGATTTAAGACTAAACCAAGTGGAGAACAGAGCGGAATGTCCCTAAGATGACCAACCTGCTTTGAAAACACATCAGTAGACTTTGCCAGACCTCATTGCTAGCTCCTATGCCTCTATATACCCTGTGTATACATGAGCAAACAGTCATTCTTTCAGATGCTCATCCCAGTTAGAAATAGGATCATTTCGCACAAAAGGTGACTGGCGAGGAGCTCAGACCTAACATATTCCTCACCTCACTCTTCACTGTTGCAAATTTTTCCAAATTAGCTACTAACATGCCCGGGTAGACATGCTCTACATAATTTATTATCTTGGAATCTAAGCAGTAAGGTAATGACAAAATTCACTGAGTCTTAGGACACAAAATTATTAAATATTTGTGCTGATTCTTTCCTTGTTAAAATGGAATATATCAATAGACCTGTGGTTACAGAATCCATTTCAACCTGAAGTGAGACTGTAATCTATGAGAATCCAACTCAATGAAATAATAGAGCTCAGTGAATTAAGTGTCAGAAATATGAATTCCTCTCTAAGCTGCTTGCACATACCAGGCACAGGCCCTACGGCAAATGATCCATCCTTCCCTTTGCTTCTGAATGGTCTTTCCACATCTTTCCAAAGATTTTAAAAACTTGTGCACTTGAAGAAAGCAAAATACAGGCACAACTTTCACAGTTTACTCTTTTTCCCGTCATGTTAATATTTTAGGTTGTTTTTCACATAAAGTAATTACTGTTTCTGTAGTTAAAAAATTAAAAAAAATCCCTGTCATCCCTATCCCAAACATTACATATTTTGTTTTACAGCTTTGAATTGTGGTAGAAAGTAGGGCTCCTTTATCTTACCAGTCCCATTGGTAAGGGCTAGTGGTTACAGTCATTAGGAGACTAAAATCCAGAGGAAGAAAAAATTACCAACTTCACCCCATTATACCAGTGAAATACGAAGAGATAAGCTCTTACACTTCCCTACGAATAGCTCTGTCAAAGAAATCTCTATGTGTTTGAGCCTTAAAAGGAACTTTGAGTGACTAAAGGAGGTACAACACAACCTTTCCCAAATCCATACCATGTGCAAAGCCACCCATTCAAACTTGTGTTTGGGGCTTTGGCAGACCCTTGGTAGAGCACAGTTAAGCCCCACCAGTGAGGCTGATGATTTGTATCAAACATGGTAAAAATCTCAGTGACTCACACTGACTGAACTGGAGAATGAACCAAATTCTCGGCACAGTTGAGCTGATGGGATCTGGGATGTGGCCTGTTCCTTTGGTAGCTTGATCCTGGTGTTGAATTGGCATGACTGCTTCCACCTGGTTCCTACCCAGGCAGGATGAAGAGCAGTTCTCACACAGCCAATATGCTCCATGTACGTGCTGTTAGTGAGAAGACTCTTTGGTCGCCATGTTAGGCATGCTAGCCATGAATTGTGCTTTATTGCTGACACCTTCCAATACATATTCATGTGGTGTAAAGCAAGTACTTAGAGAAGTGGAGAAGAATAGCATTCTCTCTTCTTTAGAAGACAGCCCAAATGATATCCACTATGAATTGCTCAGCATTAAACAAAAGACACTAAAATAATACCAATATATTTCAAAAGCTATCAGGCCAAAGGGTTAAATCTGAAATTTTATGGTGGGATTTGTAACAGAAAAATAGGTAAACCATCTCACCTAGGTAAACTAGACTAGGAGGTGAAAAGAAAATTCCAAAGACAAAGGTGAATGATGTAGCCACTATGAGAGATGAAGATTTTAACTGGAACCTCTGAGAAAGGGTAATTCTGATGCAAAAAATCAACTTGCAGAGTCATTCCACAGAAATGGATGTGGTCCAGTTTTCAACGTTGTGCTAGAAAAGGGAAGGATAAATATTTGCAGGGATCACTGATTGACATAAAATAGAGAAATCATTTTTCATGCTGATAGACATATTCAGAAGGGAGGTATCTGGCAAGGGGACATGGATGAGGGAGGCAGTGTGTGCTAAAAATGGTTGAAAGTGAGGCCTTCTTCAGGACTTGGCTAAGAAAGCATGTGTTAGAGTAAAAGTTCTTGGGAGTATGAAAACAAAAAAAGGGTTTCTTAAAAGATATAATAGCCTAAACATTCTACCTAATATTGAACTCGAATCATTACAATTGTACTTAAATTAAATCAGCACTCAATTGGTTTTGAAAAAAGTTGACATACTAAAGTTTAAATCTTTTTTTCCTCTTGTCTTGCTCTCTGACTCTCATATTACTTGTAGTGTTGTTACTTAGTAGATAGTGCATCCTTTTCTTCTCCACTCACTTTTTTTTTTAACATGCCAAGTAAGATACAGAAAAAGTGCACTTCATCTTGTCAGCCTATGTCCTATCCTTGCTAACGTTCAAAAGATATAGAAGTCCTGTCTAAAAGAAAAAACAAATAGCACCAAGTGAGGCCTAAAATGTCAGCATGAAACATGAAGGCTACTTCTTTTTCACACAACTTTGACCATAAGATATCAACACTTTGAAAGCTTGCCAGTTCAAACAGAAAATGAAGGATTAGAGCCACAAGATAGCCAATTGAATTCATTCACTTGCAATCTGCTTCCGTGCTCAGGATCGCAGGCATTAAGGGTCTACGTGGGCAACATAAACAGGCTCCTACAGGGAAAAGCCCACATTGCACTGCTTGTGTGATAAGAATGTGATAAGAAAATGTTCTTTATTTAGCTTCATATATAAGGCAGATAAATATTTACAAGATTAGCTTAGCATAGTTAACAGAAGACTTCTGGGAATTTTGTATAGTTACAGTTGTCACTCTGGACAAACAACTCCTCAAGTGAAGGCAAATTAAGAGAGTCTTTTCACTCCGCATTAGCAAAGTTCATGGTGTGCTCGTGGCACACTTGTCTGAAGTTTCAGAGCCACTCTAAGAGTTAACTGCTTTATTCAGAGTTACTTACAGCCTCTTTCAAAATACTAAATCCTTTTCAACCATATACATATACAGCCAAACATCTAATTATATTTTGCCATACAAAGTAGTATGAAATAAACATTCACTTTAAATATCATTATCTTAATTATGGTAATGGCTTCAGGAGAAACCCACAGGATTAAGGCTGATGATATTAGTCTGCTCAGTCTTAGAAAATAATGCACACCCAACAGCTACCTAGGTCTAATAATAACGAGAAACAGCAGAGCAGAAAGGTAACTATAGCCGAAGCTGTCCTGACGATTTAGTGAATGTTGCTAAAATCAGTGGATAAAGATACCCTGTTTTCAAAGGAATCTGAGCTCAGCCTAGCTTTGTAAGTTTAGTCAAGGGGAGAAGAGTTCTTATTTTTATCCTGATAATATACATGTTCGTTTCCTGGCTAGTAACATGCTCCCTGCCTGATTGGGACCACTCATTGCTGAATGAGGCAGACTCCCATAGACTAGACATCCGGAAATACCTTTCAAGACTTTTCCAGCCTGTAGACAATAGGTTGCACTCCTCCATGAAAAGATGACGGAGGAAGAAATAAAAACAGGACAGCAAGGAGATGGAAAGATTTGGCCTATGGATAAACATAAAGGATCTATGACTAGAAGAAATGGGGAGAGGTGGGGGGAGGGGAGAGAATTAGGAATGCCTTTACTCTATGTAGATGATATTGCTCTGCCTGTAATCTAGTGCCATTTTGCCATGCCTCTGACAAATATCACCATGGGATAATAAAGCATAAACACCATGAATGATGCAACCATATCTCATTTATTTCAGACTCTCATTTAAGACTTCATTTCTTTTCTTGTAATAACTGCAACAGAATTGGCTGCAGTAGGTCTTAACAAATAAGTATAATTCCAGGTTACTTTAAATTCATGATTGTTTCTTTGCTGCAGAAAATACAGTACCAGGACCATTGTCTGTGTGCTGTGCACTACTGAGGGACATGCATTGGACAAGCGGTGCATGCCCAGCCCAGTTGTCCCACACTTACTGAGTAAATCTGATATTCCCGGGATGCCTCAGAGGAACTGTACTGTTCATGCAAAACTCCATACAGCCTGTTTGCTGTTATTGGGAATGAATAAAAGATGCAGATGTGACTCTCGCTAGTGAAAGGAAAAAGCCTCTGATCATACTGTACAAATGGATGGCACTGTTGTCACTTACATTTCAGAGACAGAGATCAACCATTTTCATGCCATACAGTTTTCTGAATCTGAGAGAATCACCACCATTCTGTAAACACCTTCATTTTGGTGTCGCCTGCAACTTACAAATGCCTGCTTGTTATAAAAAGGGCACAATAGCAGCTAACTAATCATAAATTTTGTTGTGTTTACTCAATGATGAATATCCACCAATAACACACTACTTCCTTCTCTTCCTTCCACGGACTTATGTAGAATTGCAGAAAGTAGACTAGACTGTGCCTCATATAAATAACGATGAGATTTTACGCCTGCAGTAGCAAATCTCAGCCTGTTGTTCTTAGAAAGAAAACCAGCTGGCTACCTACAAGGTATATTTTCTGGATTGCCGAGGTTGCCATGTATAGTATACCTCAGCAAAGCATAAGGAGATACAGAGCCTTCTCACCATCTGGGAACATTCCCCCCAGCGTCATTTATAAATAAGTGATACAAAGGGGATGCTAATGGCAAAGACCGTGACAATAACGCACAGGCAGAAATCCCTTCAGTTATCAACAGCCTGTCTGGCCCCGACAACAATAGCTGCTGCAGTACTTCAGAGGTCACTGGCATGGGCAAGGCTCACTTAAGAAATACTGTGCAAACACAAAAAAAACAGTCCTGAATTTTACAGCCTCATTAAAAGAGACAACAGATGGATGCAGAGGGATGTCAACTATTTTGTAAGTATCATGCCAAAGGATATTTTAAGGAAGGACTGCAAGGGTTTAACAAATTTTAACAAATGTTTTCAAGGAGAACAAAGGGAATAATTTGCAGGATGCATAAAAGGTCTTATCTCAGAATATAACAGCGAATGCCTATGCCAGCTGAGGAGCTGACTTCTCAGTGTGGGATCGTATGGAAAAAAGGCCACAGAAGTGAACATGTCCATCTGTTGTGCTAGAAAAAGGCATCGCAAAAAAAGTAGTAAGACAACCAAGGCAAGAGATAAGGATATGACCTTTACAGCAGCATCTCAAACAGGTAAGGAGAGACCACAATAGAGTTTGTGAGAGCCAGAGAAAAAATAAAGATAGCTGAAAATGAAATGTGAGATGATGTTGGGACCAGAGTTTCCGTTCTGTGGCTAGATAACAAATAAAAAAACCCAAACAAACAAACAAACCCTAAAACCAAAAAACTGTTTATGTGAAAACTCTTCCAGCCTTAGACACAGCATGGGTATGAGGCCCTAGAGAGAAGTATCACTGGCCCCTCAGAACAGGATGAGGGGCAGCGATTTAGGGAATTATTTTGGGAAATGCATTTGTGACTGTTAGGAGCTGAAGCAAAGATTTAAGAACAGTAAACCTCATCCTTGGGTGAGAGAGAGCTCACCCTCACTTATGTATGTGCTTTAAACAGGTTTCTGAATAACAGACAAAGAACACACAACAGTTTAAAATCATTGTTCTCTCTCTCTCTCTCAAAAAATAATTGGGGTGACAGCACTGGTGCACTTTTCTAATAATACAGAACTGTAGTACTTCATTCTTATGAGAAATGGCTTCCTGAGAGTAACTCCCTTAATGCATTAAGCCTTATGTTCTTCAATCATAAAGATGCACAAAGAAAGCGAGGGGAGAGCGATGTACTTCAGGCAATTAGATACAAGATGACATAGCTGTCATTGCTCATTGACTTCCTTTGACAATATCTACTGCAAATGGCACAAATCCCTATGGAAGTCTTTCAAAAGCTCACACTATTTAATCTGCAGGCATTTTAATTAGAAATAAAAGTGATATTTTCTTCAAACAGTCTGAGAACAGGGTGAACAACAATGATCCAGACAGTCTTAAAGCAATTGAGAATAAGGCTTTCAACAAGCCTTGTGCACGCTCACAAGCCATGTACATAGCTTGGCATTTTGGAAGACTGAACGGCAAAATCAGGAATCTGTTTTCAACGGCATGAGAAACGGGTGGTGTCTGATTCATTCTCCCAAGAATATGAATATATTGTTTAGCTCAGAGGCAAAAACTAAACGGGGAGGGGGAACAATCAACCAACAAACCCTACCCCCCCAAAAAAAAAACGAATCCAAGGTGTGACTAGAACATAAAATCCTGTCTGGCATATGTTATGGCATGTTATTGAACAGAAACACGCTGTGTCCACACGCTGCTTCCAAAGAGATGACCCTATCAGTAATTTTGTGAGAATTCCTCCTCTCCTGCCATCCCATGGAAGAGCTCCAAAAAAAAATCAGCTTTGGGCAAACATGTAACAGGGAGTGAGGATGAAGCCAACAGTGAAAAGCTCTAACCTACAGCACTTGGTAATCAGCAAGCAGGTTTTCCAGGCTGAGGATGAAACAAGCCCCCATCTTCCTCCCACACTGGTATCCACAGTTCAGCATTGTGGCGTTGGAGATACAGAGCACATGCCTCGGGCACTCAGCCACAGTCCTGCCTTTCTGCTCAGTCAGCCCGCATGCCTGTAGAAATCAGCTGCCAGTATTTTAAAGGGGGATGTACTGACTATGTTCAATTTATGTGTTTATCCAGGTTTCATTTTATCCAGGCTTATCCCATCCTGCCAACACCCCTGGAGAGCCCAGAGTTGATTGTCTTAAGCGGATTCTCCCAACAACTCGCAGCTTCAACAGCAACTGGCCATTGCCAACCCAGGCAGCAAGCACAGAGAGTGCTACTCTGCCAGACTGAGGCATTAGCCCTTTATTGGTAGTTGCCGCTTTTCTTCCATTTTGTGACAAATTCCAGACGATCAACACCATATCAAGCAGAGACACAATTTAAACAAGTCACTATGTTTATTCCAGCTGTGTGCCTCCCTCTAGGAGAGGAAATACCTCACTTCTGAGCAAGGCATCAAGCGATCACAGAGCTACTGACAGCATTACAGTTATGGAAGTAAACAACATTAATGCATGAAAACAGGAATGTATCGTAGTATTGATTTTGCATCAAATTTCCACCTGGAATCAACTGTGCACTGCAAGATAAACTAAGGGAACCATGTAGTTTTCCTAAGTAAGTGATTTTCAATACAGCTACAAGGCTGCTGTTCCTTCTCTGGTTTGTGACCCCAAGATACAACCTCTGACATACACTTTTAATAGTTAGGCGATTATTTTATAACTTAAATATTGAGAAAGTGGGACATATGGATAAGTCAAAGTCCAAGCAGCTGAGAAGTTTTGTGGTAGACAAAGTTTAATCAAAAAATGGCCAGGTTGTTCCCATACCAGGCCCAGTTGCAGAAGTTTCACAGACTCCACTTCTAGCCCAAGCCCAGCAGAATATTAATTTCTAACAGAAAAATGCTGCGAGAGGGATGCAGGCTGAACAGAAGAATTACAGGCACAGCAGAACTCTCTGGGATCTGTTTTTGTCTTAAGCCCAGTATAGGTTATTCTTCTTCAACAATTTTCAGTTTGCCTCTCTATGCCATGTTTCTCAGCAGCAGAAGTCTCAAGATTTTTCCTCTGGAGAAATCTTGCACAGATTGCTTGTACCAGTCCAGCCACAGGCTGAGCAATCTGTTCCTGGTTTTTTGTTTTGTTTGCTTTTTTCCTCCTTGGCTTTACTGCAATGAGCTCTTTAAAGGTACCACAAGCTGTTCCCTTCTACACCAGAAAATAAAAAATTGCCCTGAAATTTTAAGTTCACCCTTTGAATTCGTCTGTTTCTCACCAAGAAGTACATGCTCTAAGCGGATGTATTGCTGAGCAGGAATACAATAGCAGACATAGATTGCTACCAGCAATTTGAGCATTCATCATTTTCGACTCAAGACCTTGCAAAAGTTACAGCCATATAGCAACATAATTTTGATAATAAATTGCGAAGTGAATTTCTAAAAAATCTTTTCCTCTGTTATAGACCCCAGACTTTTTAGGAGTTTTAGGTACTTGTATCAGGTGTCTTCATGCAATCCAATGACAAGTGTGCTTCGCTCATGTATTTTCTTAGATCTACTAAGAGAAGTCTGGTAGCTTCTTGGTACTGCTAAGGGATCAACAAAGAGGCTGGCCCTGCTGTAACAGTCCAAACTACTGACCCATTGCATTACATGTGATGCTGAGAACTCCCCATTCATTCCCATAAGAGACAAAAAAGGCTGTCAAAAATTGCCTCAGAGGCTTCTAGAAAAGACGACTTAAAACTTGATGAATCCCAGTTTTCTAATGGACAATTGACACACCGTTGTTGAGAGATGAAAGGGTTTTGACCACCTTTGGTTTGTGTAAGTCCAAATAAGTGTTTTCCCA
Organism: Phaethon lepturus; assembly: GCF_000687285.1. Lineage (NCBI taxonomy): Eukaryota > Metazoa > Chordata > Aves > Phaethontiformes > Phaethontidae > Phaethon > Phaethon lepturus. Next base: position 51,164 of record NW_010564392.1, on the reverse strand, counting down.
TTTTACAGACAACAATAAAACAGTGATTATCCAATTTAGAAACCCAAACAAATCTGGGATAGAGCCAGAAAGGACCTCAGCCTGCTGGAGTCACTGCCCCAAGCACCGACCATGAAACTTCTCCTGTTATTATCTGCTGTCTCTCAGGACTGAGCTCTTAATACACAGTCACAAAATCTTGTTTCATGCCCAATAAAAAGTATATTGTTGTTGCCAAGGATTAACTGCTCTTGAAAAAATGGAAGGATGAAAAACTAGGTAGCAAGAGAACAAACAACATTTCTAAGCATAGATGGCTTGTTCCTAATCCCACATACCTTAGGACTTCCAACTGTCTTTACTGATCTGTGTCAAAAATAGGGAAGAAGCTGCTTCAATATTGCTGACAATAAGCATGAGCTGGTTTTTAATGTAGAACCACAGAAAAAAGAGTTGTCTCAACTGAATTACATTAACTTCAGGTAACAACACATGTTCATCAGGTAATCCTCAAAGCCACAAATAACGCTCGCTATTAACTCTTTTTAAGTTCACTGATACTTCTCTGAGCATGCAGTTAAACATGGCATATGTTTTTATACTGTATGTCAGAAATGGCAGATTACTTCACAAGACAACATTACTATCTTTCTTTCCTGTAAGAGGGAACGGACAGTGATTAAGCATTGTTCCAGAACAGAAGGATAAGCTATAAAGCTTATTTGCTCATGGGCGTTTTCTTGGTGGGCTTTTTTTGGTAGGGGTTTGGTTTTTGTTGTTCCCTCCCTGGGGCAGAAAAATATATGCTTTTAATAGAAATTAAATTAAAAGGAACATGGATTTAATATAATGAGAAAAAGCAGAGAGAGAAATTCAAATAATTCAAAACTTATTTTGTGATATCCAAAATGTTTGGAAAATATTTTATCTACATTACAGAACTTCAAGCTGTACTAAGGTCCCCTATCCCTAATTTCAATTGTTAGCACACTAAATATTTTCCCAGAAGGAGTATGAATTAAACATGAAAGGAAAAATTCCACTAAATACAGCCTAGAGAAAGCAGGTGCAGCTCTTAGAGAAGTGCCTGGCCCCAGTTCAATTTGATGGTGTAAATTACATCTCCAACATCCATGTTGCCGGCATTAGATTAAATTAGGAGTGGATCCTACAAAATCCAAAAAGTTATGCTGATGTAAAAATATGATAAGAGAAGGGAGAGCTGGGAGTGGGGAAAGAATGATGAGGAAAAAGTGAGCGTGGCAGAGTAATGTAACGTATATGAACAAACAAAACCAGTATGAGTTATAGTCTCCATTAACTCCTTTCCTTCCTGTATTTACTTATTTGCCTAGAGGGAATGTAACATAAAGGAGAATTCCTTGTTTTAGATTATGCTTCTACTATAAAAAAAAAAAAAAATTCCAGAACCAACATGAGTCTGGAGACTTCAGTAATTGGACCCATACATCACAGTGGGTTGTCAAAGTAAACTTTTATTCTGCTTTGCAGATCTGGTTATTTGGTAAGTGAAGACCTGGGAAAGGACCAATGCTAAACAGTGCTGAATGCCCCCTGCAAGGTGCTAAGTGTCTTGAACGTCCATTAAAGTAAGTGAGAATTGAGAACAGCCAGCAATTCACAAGAGATGCTAAAATGCTTTGCAACACTGAGCTACAGATATGTTAGATCCTGAACCTTTTTTTTAAATTTAACAAGGTCTGTGTGATGCCACTTTCATCCATGTTCTTTAGAGGTGAAGACAGCACTGGAAATGTGCTGGTACACAGCACTCTGCCTGTCATAATCCCCTCTGGTTTTGTTCTAAGCAGCACATACAGACGTGAAGGAGTAGGGCTCCCGGCCCTACTGATCTGCACCACAGGAACCCGCTGAGCTGCGACAGCAGCCGAAACAGAGTCAGGAACTCCTGTCCTTCCCAGCAGCAGTATCTGGACTTTCAGAGGAGCGAGGTCTCCTGCTGAGGTCAGGCATGTTTGTTTGCTCCCAAATGCTGGAGCATGTAGCAGGCACCATGCAGGAGCCAAGCGCACCCTCCACGCTGCAAATGGCACCTGCGATGCATGCTCTTCCTCTCCCTGCACAAGCAGCGAGCTGGCGATGACCTTCTTCATCCATCCATCAGTGCCAGGCTAGGGGGAACTTTATTTGAACACATAGGGACATCCCTATCCTATTTACACAACAGCAAACAGCACGAGAACGGTGATCTGCATTAAAAACCCAGATATCCAGGCACTTCTGACAAGGAAATAAGTCCCCATTTGTGACATGGTACAACTTAAATTGCTGGATGGTGGTTCCTTACCAGTCCAAACACACAAATTAGCAAACAAATTAATTCACTATAACCTGATTGTTATAAATGCCTGGCTATAATGGAGTGGGGGCATTTTTACAAGGAAATGCAGAAACAGACATTGGCTTTGGTGGACAGCACAACACAAGGCACTTTCATCTTGTATTATCACAGCTTGTCACATTAACAGAAGTACTTATTTCAATTTCCATGGTTTGGAGCAGCCAAAGGAGAAACTTACACTTTATGTGATATAAAACCACAGTCTGAGTAGCTTTAGAGCAGGCACGGTATTTTCACAAAGCAAGTACAAGTTCTTTCTGTGAGTAAAAAATACTGCCGTGACATGACAGACCTGATCTTTAATTACCTCTACTCAGTACTACGAGCATTTGTCTGACATAACAAACACCAGGAATAAAGCAAAGAGGAGATCCTGTGACATGAGGAGTAGACACAAAAACTATTTCAATGTGAATAAATTGACTCTAAACAATTTCTTGTCCACTGCTATTTTAATAATCAATTATACATTTCCTGTAGGATGCCATAACACACAAAACAAAGGCAGTAGCAGTCAGACTCATTAAAAGAAACAGACCTTTAAAAAAAAAGAAGTGACACAATCCATTCCCTAAAGACAGGAGGAGGAGTGGAAAGGAAGAGAAAGGAAAGGGGAAAAAAAGAATAATCTCTCTTCAATTTGACAACATTTCGCTTTTATAAAGTTAGATCTAAGCAAAACATAGGATGGTATGATTTCAGACTATGATTCAAGATCATAGGCTGCCTGATATAAAGTGATGAGGTATTGAAAATACCCCTTTCTAAAAGCATCGTTTCTAATTAATTGATTTCCATTTAGCGCTTGCCAATATCAAGCTTTGTCAAATCTTTTCCCCCTTCAAATGTCTATCAAGGAACGGAAAACGGCTTCTACGCTTTTGTTTCTCTTTAGAAAATACCTGACTTAGAGCAGTAAATGGGAATTGGTGAGACAAGTGCAAAAATAATTGGGACCTGCATGATCTCTGTTGGTATGAACATCCCAAACCACAAGCCAGACATTAATAATGTAAACTGCATGGCTTTGGGAGGCCAAGAGCATCTCCTAGGATACATCCTGGCATCCAATCACGACCGTTTCGGAGACAAACACCACCGGGAACGTGTGGATTCAGGAAGTGTACCAGTGCTGAGGCTGCATGAGTCTGCTCGCGATTGCGAGTGATGTTAGGCAAGTGCAAACTTGCAAATAGAAGAGACGGTGCAAATAGAGAGAAGCCGAATATGATCGGACAGGAATGGGTTTATAATGCTTGATTGTCATAATAAAAAGACATGACAGAAAAAGGATTTGTTAAAACATACAAGGAGAAGGACTACATTTCCAACACTGAAACACGGTCTATATATCCAGAGCTAACCTCTTTTGGATTAAGAACAAAAACAGTGGTGACATCACCCCAAAAGCAAGACCCTGATCCAGGAAAGCAATTCAAATGTACCAGAGCTGTTCTGTATGTTCACAGCCTAAGGCAGATAAAACCTATTTAAACAGCCAGAATGTAATAGCCTACACCAACCCTAACAGTTTACCTACACCGCTCTATTAAAAGTCCTAGGGTACTTTCAGAAACCTTTAGCTACTAAAATCAATTCCCTGATTCTCTCCAAGTCAGAATCTGATAGCTGGCATTGCACCTGTAATTGCCCATGAATCCTTGGAAAGGCACATGCACCTCTGCAGCACCAAGAGCACAGCTCAGCTGTTACTTCTTTCTCCCCTGCAGCTAAGGGCGGAGAGGCACAGCTCTCGTAAACCTATGTTATCAGATTAAATTAAAACTCTAGAGGGCAATTCTGCAGCCAGATCCTGACTAAGTCATTAGAGAGATGGTTGATTTTTAAATAAATAAAAAAAAAAAAAAAAAAGGCCCCAAGCTTACTGCTTGACTTTCTCCACTAACCCAAAGTAGGGTGTGGAGAGTTCTAGTAAATCAAATAAAAATGAGAGAAAAATAATCTATCTGCCTGGGTTTAAAAATTGTATTTTTGCAGAGTGCTCAGGCTGCTTTACGAGGCAATGGCCTTGAGCACTGGGAGCTGAAGAAACAGGAAGGATTTGTAGGAGTAAATACACTGCAGTGCTGTGGAAGAGGAGGAGGTGTTCTGAAAAGCTGATGGCATTAGCTATGGTCTTAAGGACAACTATTAAGCTGCTGCCTTAACAGGGGCTCATACCCCATCTCAGTCACAACGCAGCACAAGAAAGAAAACCTCTCTCAGACTCCAGAGATGAACTAATATAAATGAAAGCACAAAAAACATTTTCTCCTTTGTGATTTTTTTTTTTTTAATTAAATTATTGTAAAGGCAAGCTATCTCCAAATGTGTGAAAGTACAATCCAGGTATAAGACATACTGCATGTAGGACAAATGTCAGGAACCCTCAACACACTAAGTCTGTTTATAGTAAGTAGCACAAAAAAAAAAAAAAAACAACAACATTTTAGCAATTGCTGCCAAACCCAAATACACAAATAAATCACAGACTGCGTTTACTATCATGGGGCACCTGTCCTCATATCAGCATGGTAGACAAGTTATGACCTTACATGTACATGAGAAATGTATACATTTCTACATATTGGTATAGTGTTATTGAGGTTACCCTGGTAATCAGGTGTTCTATTTGTCAAGAGAGGATGCTGTTTGTCAAGACAACAAAAATTATAAAGGTTACAAAGTAAATCCTGACCTACAGGAGGCAATGACACTACCAATTTCTACTGGAGTCAGCCTACAGTCCCTACTGCAAAAATCTTGTGAATTAGAATCTTAGCAACAGCGTAGATGGAGTGGCATAAAAATGGTTGGACAGCAGGATGAGTTGAATGTAAAATGAGTATGCATAGTAAGTGGGAATCTAAATAGACTAGCAATTTTCAGAGTACAGGTATTTTATAAATCATCTCTAGGTGAGGTGAGTTCAATGGGTGTATTTTACTTCCTAAGCAATGAAAGATAAGTAAAGGATTATGAAGATATAAGAGATTTTCAATCACTTAAGTTCTTCATGTGATAAGGTTAAAGAAGGAGTTCAATTATGGTGCAACATTCAGGTTAACATGGAGATAACAATGGGCAGGTACTTGTTACCCTATTAGCAGAACAAAAGAAAAATGAATATTTGCAAGGTAAGAAAAGATTGGTTAAAAAATAATTAATCCTGAATACCTACGCAAGTGTAGGTGACACTTGATAAGCTCATTCATTAGAATTGCAGAAGCATTCTTTTTAAAGGAATTTACTTCACTGGGATTTCTAGACTCACACACCCCTTATTCTGCCTTTCCCTTGAAGGAATGTGAGATTTTTCACAACAATCTGCTCACTAATGAGAATTTAATGATTTAATGTTATTTGTTGCTTGAAACCACTCTAACAAAGCGAAGCATAGCAGTGAATCTAACACAGAAAATAAGACTGATAAATTCCTATGCACATTACCTGTCAGTCTTTTTAGTTTGATTAGTAGAAAGTAAGAAAATGTAATTAATTCTCGCAATCTACACCTACGTATAAATGACATTGCCCAGGGCAAATAGAGAATGTACCAGTGGTGTTCATAATTCTCTGTTCATGCAAAAAGCAAATGCCTCTTTTCAGAATTGCTATACAACAGTGAAACAGAGCAATCACTATTATTTATCACAAATACTAGAAATACCTCTTACATAGAATTATATTGTTCCCAACAAATAGTAGTTTCATTTCTTGAATAAGTGCAAGAGTGTGTCACATTCTTCTGGATATTTACAGAAATGTGTGTTACATGCAAACAAAAATGTTGTTGCTAAATATGCTTCTACAGGAAAAGGTATTTCCAGGAAAATTTTTTACTCAAACTATCATCCCTGCCACTGTAAACCTGAATGGGAGATAATACTGATAATGTGGTATGAGCTAAGCTTTTTCGTGGACAGGAATGCTACAAAACCAGCATAGCAGCACACGAGCTCCCAGTAAAGCGTGTGAAGCCATGCTGTCGCTCTAGCGCTCAGGTTCTTTCAAAGCTCTACGTATTTCCACAGTTACAAGTTGCCAGATTCTTAGAATCGCATGCTCTTGTCAGGTGGCTTAATGTTATCATCAGGTAGAGCTGGACAGAAGGAAGCTATGCAAACTATTGGGTTATCAGAGGAAAAATCCTGTGCGTTCTGTATACAGTGAAGCAACATTCACCATTGCCTGCATGGGCTTCTGTCTGGCTTTTAAAATTATTACAGATTTTCTACTGTTCACTCAGTACTCTTTCTCCTCTTAAGAAGCAGGGCAATTATTTTCTAGCATTAGACTCATCACCCAACACATTTATTAAAACGGCAATTTCAGGAGCCTCTAGTTCTGGAGATAACAGTAAGACCATAACTGCCTTAAATATCTTGGGATTTTCCGTACTCCATGCTTTGAGTGTTGGAGTGCAGCATTTCAAAAGCCCAGTGACTGCAGAGTCTCTGACCACTTACCAGGTATTAAAACCTCCGCTTCCTTGTGTTTCAACTTTATTTGCTAAGTTTTGGGGTAGAACAATGAGTATATAATATCAATCACATTTAGCGTTGCTTCCCTTTATCAGCAATGGAACAACTAGTAAAAGGTCACCTCTAACGGCTTGACTTAAGAGAAATTTTTTCAAGGGCAGTGGCACTGTACTGATGTAAGACATCTTAAATATGAAGGGTCACTCCTGAATAAATATCTGGAAAACCATTCCAGCTCAGGTGATATGATAATCAGCTGAAAAGTATTAATATTAGCTTCTTCATTCTTGGTGCTGCTGAGTGTGCCTGTGACAGGAGCCGCTGAGCTAATTCAGCATACAAAATTAACTGGTAATTCTAAACACGGGTAGGATAGAGAGCTAACTGGAAAGTCCCCTAGCATTAAATAATTCCCATCTGTCTCAAAAACATAGTATCAGTCACAGCGACTGTTGCACCCGTCTTCCTTTTCTGGCATTCTCCAAAGAGGAAATGGGAAAAGTACAGAACGTATAAATCATTTTGATATAAAAAGAAAGTGCTTAGGCAGCCATGTAATGAATTCCCGGCACTGTCATCTAGGTTAAAGGCCATGAAAAGTTTTGTAAGGTCCACAGTATAAACAGCATAGCATAATGGAAACCTGGTTTACATCTCGCACAGCAATATGAAACTCTATCTTAAACAAACACAAGTGAAATTATAAATAAACCCATAAACCAATAACCATAGTAAGATAAGGACTAAGCTGCATGTCTAACTCTGACTCTTACTTCAATTTTTGCATTTTAGCAGCAAATATTGGATTGCCAAGAAGATTAGCCACTTGCAATTATTTCCATATTGTGAAAAATGTCTGGATTGTTTTCAAACAGTCCTTCTTTCTTTCCCACTTATTAGAAAGCAGGAACTCAAGCATTCAATGGAACTCAAAATCCAAAGGTGATGCTATCTCACACAGTACAGAAAGACTGCAGGTTAGCATTAATCATGAAAACCATACGGAACAATTATCAGATGAAGAATAAAATGTCTTGTGCCTTGTTCAGAACAAAGCCACGCTCCTCTCTGTTAAAAAAAAAAAAAAAAAAAGGAAAAGAAAAAACAGGTATGGTTATTTTTAGAAATGAACAGGTTTTCTCCATCCTACTCAACACATGCCATCCTGGAGAACTTCTAAATCACGTCAGAAAATGCGGACTCTGCAACACACTGCCTGCGTCTGCAACTGCGTTCTGATTATTTGTGTACTTATGTTTACCTAGAACCAGCAGCTTTTAACGCGAACTTAAAGATGATAGATGCACTAAAATATATGTGCCCTTGAAGAAAAATCAAAATTATTTAGGGTTTTTTTTGAGGTTTTTGTAAAGAAAATAAGTTGATGCCAAACAAGATTCTGAAGAGAACTGCAGATTTGAAGTAGGCTGTGCCCTCCCATCCATGGCCCTTCACGGCCATGCCTGCCCCACCAGGGACCAAAGAAATGGCTGACCCGGATGTTTAGACTTGCACTGCCAAGATCAGCCTCTCCTTTTTTACATCTAAGCAGGCATCTTAAACTGCTCACTCTGGTGGTTTATCCCTGTATGCCTCAAGCTAGGTATAATGAGATATATACATATATATATATGCATGTATGACATCCTCAGTAATAATGGTTTTATATTTGCCAATTGAAAATATAAAGTCTGCATATTATTAATAAAGTAATGTAAAAGAATAATTGGAATAATTGGATGCTGGCTTGTAGGACCCTTGGAAGATTCCTTGGCCACAGTATGATGCAGAACAATAGACAATTTCAATAAGCATGAATATATTATGGACAGCATTTTAAAATACACAAGAATTTGAATTTACATAAAATTATCATGGGACTAAGTACTGATTAATTTTTTTTAAGTTAATTAATATAATGATGCTGATTTTTAATATACTTTCTATGAAGCTGATAAATATTCATGTTACTTTAACGCTGTCACACAGAGATGAACGAACGTGACATACAGCTCACCAAGAAGCAAAATCTGAGCCTTAAATGTATGCCTTAGAGAAAGGGTACTCAACTATGACTATATAACTCTAAGCTCCATTTAGTGTGCTTTAAGAAGAGATAAGCAGAAAGCCAAGGATATTTAATAACAACATTAACAAGGGCAACAAATTTTATTTCCATTTTCTGCAACCTAGCAGACAATTCTGTATTTTAGAAGTTATAAAGATTCCTCTGCCTAAGCTGTGGACATCAGTGTAGTGCTTACAAATCTGCAGATTACTCATATGAGCTTGTAAAATGTACCTTATGCTTTCATCAGGCACCATTAGTTCTTTCGAAACTTTAGGTATTTTTAGGTGCCTAGTGATCTCTCCCAATACCTCCCTATAGGATTTTCCGTGATTTAGCGTTAGCATATCCACTTTCATAGTATACTAAGTGGATTTCCCTCACTTTTCAGGAACTTCTTTGATCCTTTGTCAGACAAGTGAAAAAAAGACTTAAAGCACTTCTGCTACTGACCAAATGTTGACATTCAACTCAGACAATCTGATTCAGATCTTAGGATACAAACCAAAATAACACCAGTAATGAGGGATTAGAAATTTAAGTAAATTATTATTTTTTTTTATCAATCTACAGAAAAATCAGGGCAAAACCAAATAAATATTCACAAAACAGAAAAACCTCAAGGTATTCAATTAATTAAGAAAAAAACCAGTTCTATTTATTTGTTTTTGAATTTGCAGCAACATTCCCTGCATGCGGACAGCAGAAATGGACAATTTCATCATTCTCACTAATGCTCTCCACAGTAGCAATGCTACACATCTGTTTGTCTAAGCCTTCTTCCACTCCTAATAAACGTAGAAATCTTGGTACCTCCCCTACTATAGCACTAGAAGCCCACATTTGCTTCTTCTAATGGTTTTCAGTCATCTGGCACAATTCTAGCAAATGGGGGGAGGTCACCTTTGACTAAATACAATGTCTAGACCTTGTCCCAAGATAGACAACCCTGGATCAGAGCCATGTGACAACGAGTTTGGGTAGACAGAACCCTGATAGCTGTGGGATAAATAATACAGGAAGTCCCACTTTTGAATACCAAGCATTAAGTTAAGAAAGTCTCCAATCCCGTGATGCAAAGATTGACTGAAATAAATTTACAAGATCACACTAGTCAAAACTTTTTTGATGGATTAACAGTCCCTCAGAAGGCATTAAACCATATTAGGAATTATCTGTGTTTTCACCCTCATTCCTAATAATTCAAGCTATCATAAGCTCCATATCACATGCTTCAGGTAATTTCATCATATGTCTACATCAGATCAGATCAAATCTGTACTTCTATTTGATGCAGTAATGCATAGATCTAACATGCATAGATCTAACATTTATAGGGATAAAATTGTGGTCTAGATTTCTAGTTCCAATTGTTATTTACCCAGCCAGATATTTCTTTCATCTTTTCCTTATTTCTTCAGAAACTCATTGATAATTTCCATCCACATCAGCAGTAATGATACTGAACTCCATCAGATACTCATTTAATGCAAGTGTCCGCATAGTCAGTCTCAGAAAGACACTGTCGGGTAATGCTTCAATATGGAGGGACAGGTCCACATACAATTCCTGTTCTGAACTCTCAGGCTGAGGGTCACTGAACTAAACATAAGCACATGGAAGAAATGGGTATTTATGACAATTTTCAGTCAGGTGGGTTTAAAACTGACACACAGCACGCCCTTCAAAGCCATAGGCTAGAAATACTGTACCTTACTTGGAGGGGACTTTGTGAAGAATAAGCAATAACTTCTACTATTAAAAAAACCCTCTAGTCTATAAAGCTTTTGTTATACCTTCAAAATGTAATTTTTCCATGAGCGCGCTGCATCAGTAGTTGCCCTTTTTTGTGGTTTCTTTTATTTTGCTGAAAGTGGTATGGGCCTCCTCTGTCAGTATTAAAGGCACCACAGTAATTGCTGTAGCTATCTAGGATAAACATGAGAATTGTCCTCAATTTTCATTGCTTCTTACTTGCCTTCACTTTTAAATTTGGCTTCTGATCAGAGCATCACTAACTGCGCTTTCCACTATTGCCAGAAATTTTTAAAATAACTATGTTTTCTTTTCATTCTAATTTTCACTATGAATTTAAGTTTTGTGATCGACAAGACTTAAAAAGAAGCAATCCCAATCCTCAAATTGCCAGATTAAGATGAACAGAACTGTTAATACACTTTAAGTCAGGGACACATTCTGGTATGCACATGGCTCTGGGCTGTGATGGTTTCATTAACTGGGACATTTGACCGGTCAGGAAAGAAACACAGATTTTGGACTATCAGGGCAAGCTGTTATTCTCCCTCTGACACTGGGGATCCCAGAAAAGAGGTGACCAGGTGCAAGGAGACAAGCAGAAGGGCTTGTAACTCACCTGGAGAGTAGTTCAGCAATCATCAGTCTTTTGTCTGATGTTGAGGGAAACTGGAGATTGGAATTGGCTGTCTGTAGTTGCAGGGCCCATGAAAAATTTTTGCAAAAAAGACCCGTCCTGCCCCAAAGCAAGGAAGGTATCTGACATTTTTCTTATCACAAAGACAACAGATACCACACAGGGAAAGCAAGCTGCTTGTGCACTCACAGCTCAAGAGGAAAGGGGAAACTAAGGAAACTGGGGTCAGGGCAGCCAGGAGTCAAATGTCAGATGCAAAAGAGAGCAGTAGCAGCTTGGTGGACCTTGAGCCAGGGCCAGAGACCAGACTGCCACAACAGCTGCTGGACTCTTGAACTGTCCGAGACCTACAGATCCACCTGAATGATTATCTAACTCTTTCCTCAAGACTCCTAAAGGGACAAGAGAATTTGGTTTCTCTCTGATACAGAGCATACACTAAGCCCTTCCAAGCCCTACAGTGGAAAAAGCTTCTGACAAGTTATGGACATGTAATATACCATTTGCCTGACATTTAATCCCATATGAGATACTTGTATAGGTCTTCAACCGAGCACCCAAACCAATGGTCTTGTAACATCTGGCTGCAGTCGGGCTTACGTTATCACAATCCACACAAAAAAGAGCAAAGCTTATTTCATTTGGATGATGGGGGTCACTGGCAAATGCTCAGCTAAGTGTTATTGATCATACACAAGGAAAGTGATAGAAAACTGCTATAGTCAATAGGATGATGTCTCAAACGTTTTGGTAACTTGACAAATGCGCTGCTTTAAGTTGGGCCCCTCATCCACAAGTGACATCTACACACACCAATACCTGAAGACATGGATTACGATAGCATGGCAACAATCTTGTAAAGAATATTACCAGTTTTTTTGCCTGATCTTTTCTTTCTCAAAAGCCGTATCAAACATACAAGAGACCCTCAAACTACAATGACTGCATTAAAAGTCTGCTTCTACAAATTCCTACTGTATAGAGCCTTTCTCGCCATTTCTTATTTTTTACCCATTAGTTTAACTAATTTAAAACCCATGTTTAAAATATTCTGAAATAGGCAAGCAGCACTATGCATTTCAGCTGTCCAACTGAATGTGTTACTTGAAGAATGTCTTCCTACTTAATGTTGTTAATTTTTGCGTGAGCTGTGAGGAAAAACCAGTATTGACAGTTTATTTTAAGATTTAGATGTTTGGTGTTAAGTAATGCTGGGTTTAGAAGTTGAGAACATTATTGGAGAAGTTTATAAAATGTGTTAGCAATTATTAGGCAAACAATTTCTGTTTTCTATAGTACTTCTGATAACATACAAAAATAGGGGAAAAACCTCCCGAAACCATAAAAAGTCATTAAATTGTCATCTTGCTATAAATTCCCATTCTCAACCATGCTTTTCAATTGCCAGCTTTGCCAAATGGAAGACATATTATTTGTTCACACAGCTGGATTAGAAAGCTATATCAAAACAGTAATTTTCCATGGGCTTTCTTATCCATATTCTTTTCCTCTACCTTAAAACATCGGCTTATACCAAGTGTTTGCTGCTTAAAACTAAGTTCCTGTGTGTCATGACAATTTCAGGTTTCTTGTTGCTAACTGGAAATTCAGATCCTATTACTATAAACCTACACACTGAAAATATTTAGATAAATCAGAATCATTAAAAACAACCTTGGACATAATGAGGGGCATTCACCATTTCACAAATCTTCATTGGTTTGGGATCTACAAGGGAAGAATTACCTAAGATTCATTTTGCATGTGTAGTGCTTAAAGACTGATGGGATTTACACAGGTCTGAGAACTGTATATACTCCAAGGTGCTGCTAGATGCTTACACAGTCAACTGAACAGAGAAATATGAGTCCAGCCGCTCACCCTAGAGATCGAGCCGTTCATAACACAAGCACTGTACTGGCTCTTAGAACCATTTTACCAAGCATACTTCTTAAAAATCTTAGCGCTTCTCACTAGGACTTCTGACAGTCCTTTAATATGCAGTGGGAAACATAGGTGCTTAGCCCTTCTGAAAACTAGGCTGTTCCTACAGGTGTTCAACTTCAGACATACATGTCAAAAATCATCTATAGTCTCTCCCAAAGAGTAAGAAAGTCAAAATGTTTATCATGAATCTTCTATTAACATGTTATGTAGTCTCTAAAAGCTTAAACTATTTTAAATTTGCACGGATGCTTAGAAAGTGTGGTATCTTTTTTAAAGAGGCAAAGCTTTAAAATTTTGTCATGTTATCGCCAAGATTAGTAGCTTCATACAAGCCTTTATTGCAAAGAACATGATTACAAGGATATTTTTTAAGTAAAAATATCACTACCGTGCCTAAAATTCTCATAGCACTACATTAGCTCTGTGATCGTAATGCGATGCACATATTTCTGTGCTACGTCTGTTACCCAAGCGTAGCTTTAAGTCAGTTCCAGAGTTATAGTCAAGCGGGTGACTTAGGGCAGCCCTAGTAGATGCAACAAGGCTTCAGCACCTGAGGGTCAGCCTGCCCCACTGCTCCCCTTTGGCACTCAGATTTCTTGGCCATAAACGTAATCCTCTGGCCTACACAGCAAGGTCTGAGTACGCGTTCCCTGCACTGCGTTCCTGGGCTGGTAGCAGTGGACAGGTGATCACTGTAGGCTCATGGTCCTTCACAGCACAGAGCCACGCTGCCGCTTGCACTAAGGCAGTAATAAACAGCCGAAGAGGCGCAACTATTTCAATAAACCTGACTGGAGGAAAGCAGGACAGTTTTCTTCTCTGCTTCATTGACAGCAGCTTGCACTTTTGTTCCTCTACTTGACTCTTGACATGACAGAGAAAGTGTTATGAGAGGAACAGCACATGAGAAGTACTTTCTATCAGTAAAGGAGAAACAGCAAACACTTCCTGAAGAAAAACACTTTTCTTCTCAGTAATGAAGACATGTGATGACACAACTAGTGCAACTTAGCTTGGTGGCTTCTCTAGGGTATCTTCAGGAGTCCTGCTGCCCCAGAAAAATCAGGGCACAAATCAATCTTTGACAAAAGTCTCATCAAGACATGTATTTAACAATGGCTGTAAATATCAGAAATTCTCTTTTTAACACAGTAAACAAGCCTATATTATCAATCTGCCTGGAGATACCAAATGTGAGACAATTAGGTGGTACAGTCTTACTGCATGAGATGATGATAATGTGCAAACACAACCTGAACATCAATATAAAAAAAAAAGGGGGAAAAAAAGAAAAAGAAAAAGAAAAAAAGGCCAATCACTTCCCCTTGTCTCATAGAGAGAGTGATGAGGAACACTGGACTAATCTCACAAGGAACTCAAGTTTCTTGGTGCTGCCCTTATACTCTGCCTTACAGGAAAGACAGACAGACCCACAAGCCCTGGCACCAGGACACAGGAAAGCCCACTGCAGCTCCCAAATACCTCCTTGAGCTCACCAGAGCTGCTAAACTCCCACAGATGTAGCAGGACAAAAAGAAGGAGAAGTGCTCTTCATTCATCCTATTTTTTTCCTTTCTTAAATTTGAGACCTCCAGGACAGGATTTATGCTACAAAGGGTGCCTATGCAGCATCCAATGCTTTTGGTAAGGGAGTGCAGGTACTACTGTAAACTGAATAATAAGCAACTACATAAATGTGCCTTTAGAAATCCCATAGCCTGGCTTGCTGATTCGGCCATGAGGACCTGACCCCATTACAAAACTTCCTCTTCTTTTGCCTTGCAAACACCCATTTAATGGTAGTCACAATCGATTTTTTACTGCAAAAATAGAACAGAAAAATTTGTCGCGTATTCACCTGAAAACTACCTTTTAATATGAATCATATATTTTCCAATCCCCTCCCATTATTCTCTGGATAATGGATCAGATATTCTTTTATTAGCATATTTCATTTCTAAGCCTTTCAATACATAGAAATAATATTTTTTTAGCAAGAGACAGTTCTTAGACAATGAAAATATATTAAATTGTAGGTTTAAAAATTTCCTTTCTACTGGAAGTCCATATATATTGAGAGAGTAACAGAACAATTGCGCTACCTCAAGATTCATTAACTGCTGATCTCGCTAACAGACGGGCAAGAGAGAAAGCGAGGAAGGGAACCTTTTGAATATTTCATTAACTCTGATATTCAATTATTATAACAATGCCACTCAGGAGGGCTTGCACTGAATTTCTGTTAGAGATTGTTATTTTAAGAAAATGATAACTGATCAATTTGAACACTCACAAAACTGTTTCTCAGTTTCATTATCAACATACATTACTCATCTCCCCCTTTGGAAACCAGAAAAAACTGTTTATATTGCACTTAAATTCTTAGAATTTGAAGGAAGGTCATTTAAAATTTGAAACTTACGTATTTTTACATGAATTATGACAGATGGATATACAATTTCTGTATTTTACATAATGAAACATTTAGAGCAAGAGGACTAATATTATTTTTTTTCTTTAACCACACCACAGCCTACTTATATGATACAGTGGCTTTTTTTTCAAATGGTTCCTATTTTTCACATTATTATATTTCTTCTCAAAATTTTTACCATTTGTCAATTAGACTCCTGTAGATTTTGGTAGCTTGCAGCAAGCCTTTTCCTTTTAATTATTAATAGGCACATTTTTATTTTTCATTAACAAAACATCTACAATATAATGGGGTCCTATGAAATACTTGCCATGTCATTAAAAGCCATAAGCAGAAGTTATCTTTAAATGGCTCTTGTATGAAAGTCATGCAGCATTGTTTCCCCCACTCTACTTCCCAACCTCCTTAGATATCTAGAACAGTGAAGGAAAAAAATGTTGTTTTAATGGCTTTCTATTAAGCTAATTAGAAGCAGAGCTGCTTCTGAAGGTAGATTAGTATTAACAGCTACAACAATAGACCCAAGGAAAGAAATCCTGTATGTCAGGTGATGCAAAACCACTTGTCAGTTGGAGGCATGGCAACAGAGTAGGAAAAAATGTACGCATTATTAGGCAAGCGAACACCAGTAAGAAGTTTTTCAAAGGATGCACATGCCTGATGTCCACTAGAATCAGCAACTGTCTGGCACTTTGTTCTCTGCAAAGGAGGAGGTGGAGCTGTCTCTATCATCTCGTTTGAAGTACCAGTGAGGCTCTCCATCTCTGCAGACGACACGACAGCCTGTACACCACTTTGCGTTTCACTGTTCAAACAATGGAAACTTGGCACATTCATCACCAAATTTTGGCTTTAGGAACTGTTTTACTGAAATCACCACTAAGATATGATTCACAGATGAATTTTGAGGCTAGTTTGTAATATCAGAATACTCTATAGCTTGTCACAGTTACATTTCCACAGTTATGTTCAGAGTTCAATACACAGATGAGAAAAGACAGGAGGTTGCTGTTCTCCACATTAATCTTTACTTTTAAAAGGCTAATTATTTTGCAGTCTCATATTACATCTTTATATCAAAGATCAGATGTCACAGCCACAAGTGCCGGTTATCTAATTACACACAAAGGACATCTCTATTTTGAAAAATACTCCTGCTGAAGGCCCATTTCCTTTTATTTCATTGACTTCAGCAATAGTGGGTGAGCAAAACTGTCCCTAAAACACAAGCAGACAAAACCATCCCAAGACAATCCTTTTATCTGCAGCTGACAATTATGTGCCATTAACGTTCTCTGAAAAAAATCCACACAAAACCCACAGTGAAGCTAACATAAGACATCAATTACGTTCAGCAGAAGCTAACCCACATATGAAAAATGTGTGTCTCCTGCACATAGCTCTACCCTCAAGTGAAACTATTGCAGTGTGGTCACACATAGCCATTTGTAAAATTATTGCTAATATTTAAAAGTTTTTAGAACAAGCTTTATTCCAGGATTCAGGAATTTTCAAGTCCATCAAAAAAAACAAACACATGTGAGTTCAGGTGCTCAGATAGCTTTAACCAAAGTCTTATGTTCCCCATTAGTAAAGCTAAGATGATAATACCAATGTCACCTACCAGGGCTGTCAGGAATTCGTTGGCTAATATTTCTGAAGAGCCAAGCGCCAAAGTTGCTCTTTGATGCTTGCTTTGTGAAGACTCTTACTGTCCAAGGCTACAGTCAAATAAAGCTTGAAAACAAGCTAACCATGACCAGATAAGCCACAATATGATAGACTGCACTTGAAAAACAGCTTTAAAAAACAATTATGTTTGCACTTAACAGGATTTGTCTACATAGAATGATTGTGCTTAATTACTGTTAAATATAATACACATATACAGAGAAAATTAAACAAACACATTTAACTTCAGCTGCTTTTGTCACAGGAAAGCACTTTGCTCATATAACATTGAGAAAGACTATTTTTAAAAATTTTCCTCAACATCGTTATTGGAAAAGATTTTTAGTGTGAAAATTAGATACATGTTCAAATTTTTTCTCTCAATAGATAAAACCGACAGAAACATATAAATTCCCTTTATTTTCAATATAGCCATTTTACTTCAGCTAAAAACATGTTTATTAAAGGTTCGATGATCGAAGATAAACTTATCTTTAACTACTGTTGACAAACGATTGCCTGGGGACTCCCGCTCATCTAATAAAGTGAATCTACGCTCCCCACATTTCTCCTTGCTATCACACCATAAACTATTTTTATAGCATCTTCTATGCAATGCATCACCAGGCACTTTACACATTGTAAGACTAATCAGCAGATAAAACACCACTGGAGCTTATAACACTGACATAAAATTCAACCTCTAATAAAGTCTAAATCAAAAAGATAAGTTTTCTACATCGATTTGCAAACTAAGAGAAACACACGCTCCCTGCACTTGAGGATGGAAGAGAAGTCCAGTGATGTGGAGCAGAGAAATTCAAAGCTTATATTCAATAAAGCTTGCATGCAAACCTTAGAAGTTACTTTGGAAGATTTCAAAGGGCCTAATGCACACAGAATGAAAATGTCAGATGCTAAACCCATGTAATGCACATTCAGTTTTCTAAGAACACAGGTTTTAAATGTGCACTAGAGCCTCGTCCAAAAGCAATTCCAATTCTTTCAAAATGGTCTGACGATTGCTTATATTATCTCCGTTTGAGAAAGTAATAAGCAGCTGTTTCTCTCACTACAGAAGCAGTCCAAGTATTTGACTGAACCACTGAGAAGGCACAGAGGTAAAAATAGTTCAGAAGGTAAACTAACTCAGCCAATACCTGATGAGAAACAAAATGATTCAACACTTAAGATCTTCGAAAACAACAATCTAATCTAACAGGTTATTTCAGAAATATTTGCTGGGAAACTGGTACTCCCAGCCCCACTTACCAGGATTTGTGTATGTAATCACACAAAGTCAAACCAATCACAGATATTAACGAAGTCTAGAGAAAAAATTAACTGTGTTAACTTACAGTTAAAGAGATTCCAGTATCTCAGTATTACTCATCTATTGGAATAGCACTCCTGCAATAGTGATTGTCAACTAGATTACATGGGCAGAATCAAAACTCATATAAATCAATCTTTAGTGTATTTCAGGGAAGAAGGAGCTTTAGGAGGCTGAAAAAATCAGCAATCAAATAAAAGTCAGGACGTGTGAAAGTCCAGCGCTTAGATGCAAAACAACTCTACTCCATAGTGAGCTGAGAAAAGAACGGACCTTTATCTAAAATGTCCTGAACTATACAACATTTTAAAGCAAACAGTAGCAAACGAGACACTTCATGTTGAAAAACAACAGTGCAGCAAGTTCTTCAATGTGGGATGAGGATACATCACAAGCATCATCACAGGATTTATATAGAGAAAACACCATTAGGTGGGTCATACACGTTAACAAAACCAGCCTGAAGTTTCCATACAAATTGTCACACGGAAATATTTTGACTTGCAAAATCCAATTAAAAGACTTCCCCTATAGGAATAAATACTAAAGGATCAGAGAGGGAAAAGGGGTTTGAGATGGTGTGGCTAACAAGGCGAAAGGATGGCTAAGCCTATTAGCAATGCTAGAGCCTGTAATAATAAAACAAGATCTTCCGAGATCTTTGTACAATTCTATGTATTGTAACTGGATTTGCAACTCAACAGTCAACATCTATTCGGTCATACATTGAAAGTGAAACCCCCCTATAATTTTATTCTTCTAAATCCTACTAACATATTAGCAGGTACCAGTTAAGTCCCAGTGCAGTAAGAGTTTGTTATTGCTGCAGTCACTGTAGTGCTTAGCTTTTAATAAAAGCCCAGACTATACATCCTGTTACTTGCAACACAAAAGCAAAATGTATTAGCTCACCTGATATATACCACTTGGATTTAAAAAACAGAAATTTTTGCACTCAAAAAAAGGAGTTGGGTACACATTGTGGCTCATAAGCCCTAACCCCACCTGGAGCACTTGCGTCCCGGAAGAGGTAGTGTTAACGCTATCCCGCATGGGGTACCAGCACATCACGGAGAGGCCAGGTATTACACCTCTGCAACACCACAAATAGGCATAGAGAACAGCCTGTCTTGACCGTGCTTCCTTTTCCTCTGGTGGAAAGGGGTAATAGGGTAGCAAACAGGAGTCTGCAAGGAGCAAGGGAGTTTGACACACAAGATTAACATTTAAGCATTTGACTGGAAGACAGAGACATCTGACTCTATTCTGGGCAGCTGCTCCATAAGTACACTCAGAAATGAGAAAGTGTTAAAAAAAGTATACTTTGATACGTGGTTTAAAATGCTTGCAAAATAATCCCCAATCCTCTTAAATTTCCTAGATCTAATCCACACAAATCATGAAGACAGTAACACAGAAGGAGTAACCTTGGATATGGCCAAATGACCTTGCAGGATATGGCAAAAATATTCACATTGTTGCTTATGACCTCACAAGGTCAAAAATGAAGGTGCTCCTATGGCTCCTCACCGATCTTAAACCATCGAGGCAGCAGACATAGCAACTGCAGTATCATCTGCAACAGATGCAGTATACTGTATACTCGGACAAATTCCCTCACAAAGAGCCAAAATAGGGCTGTGAATAATTATAGGGGAACAAGTAACTATTACAGGGAGCGTGGCCTGCAACTTGAACACCAGTAACAAAGAGCTAGATTGCAAGGCTTTGTGATGAAGAGCAACTGAAAACCCCTGCTCGGTGGATTATGGTTTGAAAAGATCTGCCTGAATTGGCCAGAAATTTACATGATGATCAAAGGTAAAATAACTTTAGCTGAAGAATAGCAGAAACACGTTTCCATTTTTATAGGCAGGATGGGAGATGGCACGCTGCAGGCAAAAAGATGGGAAGTAGCCTGAGCATTGCAAATCAAGGTTGAGCCATTTGTCATTAGATCAAAAATTTAGCCACACTTCAGATTTTTACTGATATGCAGGTGTTTGGTCACTGTCACATTAAGGCTTAGGATGTCAAGCAATGTGCACCCCCAACGGTCTGACAGGACAGAATTGTGATCATGACCCTTGTATACAGAGGATCATAGGGTCCAGAGACAGCAGGAGCAATGAGCTGAAGATCCCAGTTACAGAAATGGAGAGGAAGGTGTCCTGAGAGTAGTTCTGCTTCACAACTCTCTGTATTACCACTGCCACAAAAACCAACCTAATTGGTGCATAAACAGCATAAATACAGATAGCTGCACATGCGTGTACATGTGAATGTGAAGAGTCTGAAACAGAGCTGCTTGAACACCAGCCACACCTGTCCCACTCCTCTCCACATTGAGGGCTCACCTTGTGTTAGTAGTACATTTCTATTAATAGGCAGATATATCACATTCACTGTACCTGTCATCAAACACATAGACAAGAATTTTAATATCTAAGGGACAGCCTCAACCTTAAGTACCTCCTTGGTAACAGAGAATGAAAATAAGAATCTGTTGTTGACATAGAGCTGGTTGTTTTTTACATATTCCAGATCCTAAGTTCACTAATTAATTAAGCACTGAACTTTCAATAAAGCTGGTGTTCAGTCGTCTTAGGTTAACTAGTAATAGGTAGTCACTTAGCTCACTCCAGCAGAAGACAGAACGGATATACTCAACCACATGGCAAGAATATAATGGAAGGCGTTAATGGCACTATTGAGAGGTGCAGAGGATGCCAAAAGATTAACAGATATAAACTTAGTGTCCTTGAATGGCTTTCAATTAGAAGGTCTTAGACAAGTTTACAAGTGCAAATAGTAAATCATTACATAGCTGTGCAGCACAAGTAACTAAACACACTTGCTTCCTGGCTTAATTACGATCTAGTCAGAGAAGTGCATTTTTATATATCAAAAAAGTCTATAATCAGAAGAACCATTATCCGGAAGTACATTGTTAAATGGGAGATGGCAGCCAATAGCTACATACATAATTCAAATAGTGAGCTGGGATTACTCACTGGTTCACATCCTCCTGGGCCTGAAACATTCACTCCAACAGTCATCAAAACAGCAATGCAACAATACAAGTTGATGAAGTCACAAAGGAAAATCATCTCACAACTGTGAATAGACATTTACTAATAATATAACATCAAGAAATGAAAACTCAGGATGGTGTTAAGTATAAAATTCATAGGGAACTTAGATGTGGGAGAGGAAGCATCTCCAATAATTCTTTCTCACAGAAGAAAAATTTCCTGACAAGGGTTGTTTCTAATTTCAGCTGCTACCTTGTCCCCAATATTTAGCACACTCCGAGAAGACGATGAGAAACAGACACTCAGTCCTAGGTCAGTACTGGAGAATTCAGCAGCTGCAAACCTCCCCCTTCATGTTCTCCGCAAAAGACAGTTATTCCTGCTTGCAAACCTGCAAAATTTTTGACGGAGTGAAAAATGTCTTTCCAATGTAGACAGATGAGCTCTGACCTATGACTATCAAACAACATTTCTCTAGTCAGATGAAGACAACAGAGTAGAAAACGTGAGATTAGATCCCGTTTTCAGTCACAGGAGTAAAATCAGAACAACTCCACTGATGCAGTATCCATACAGCTAGTCCTTTGAGTCCAGAAATAAAACCTGACCACAGATACTCAATCATCCTTCTGAAAATAATAGCCTCAGTCCCTTTAAATGAACCAACACTGACTAAAGCATGGGGTCAAAGAGGACCACCAGTGGTTTGGCAATGGTTACCGGATGGAACTTGATGGAAATGTGATGCACCTAGTGGGAAGTCCTCTACCTACATGCAGCATTCATATAGACAGCAACATGCCGTGCAAGGCATTTGGGTTCCCAAAATTACTTAGTAATATGAGAAAGAATACTAGAAAGCTTCCAAAGTTTAATCTTAATTGAAGAGCAGAAGTAAAAAGTAAAGCAATCAACAGTGAGCAATTACCAAAAAAAAAAAAAAAAAAAGCTGGAGAGAAAAACAAACTAAAGCCTTCAAGTACAAAGTGAGCTGCCTCTCAGCAGGGTTAGCAGACTATAAAGAAGAAGAATCAACTTCCAAATTACAATGCAATTATTTCACTAGGTTCTTCCTCAGAAAAAAGTTATACTCTTGCAAATACTGAAGGAACATATTAAAAAAAAAAAAAAAAATCTCAACTGTAGTGTTTCAAGAGACATTTCATAGTCCCGAAAATCAACAGGCAACTGTACCTTCATCTGAGATCACAAAAATATTTATAGGCAAGGTAAAAAAAAAAAAAAAGCATTATCTCATATTAGCAAAATCCTGATTCAACCAACATTTCATTTTACGAGCATGGAGTTTAATTACATGGTAGGCTGAAGAAAGTTCAAAATAAGTTACTATATGAACTTACTGAAGAAAACAAGCCTGGTTCTTGAGGCTGGAGATGAGGAGATGGAAATTTGGAAGGTTGGCTAACAGTTGCATCATGAACAACTAAATTCTTCCATGCCCTTTAGCTATGTTTGCCAGCAATAAAAATAATCTCATTCCAGATTTTAAGTTTGACATCCTGGAGAGCTTGGTCTGTCCCTCACCAGAATTTAGATTGTACTAACTGCATCATGTATGCAACATTAGGCAAACAAACAAACAAACAAACAAACAAACCCACCACAAACAGAAGGAAAAAAAGAAAGACTTTGGGTAGTTCACAACTCCTTTAGCTTCCGATGCTTCCAAGCAGAAATGATGCAAAAAAATAAAAAAAGTCTCCTGTACATTTGTAGGATCATGTTTCTAAAGTCATGTCTTTCACTCTTTCTTTTTTTTTCCATGACTTGAGGCATATGTCAATACATTCCTGTGAAATCCACTTAAAAATCCATGCTCTGCACTGAAAACCTGCCAGAGGTTAGAGAAAGTAATCTTCAAAAAATAGATAATAACTTAAAAAATAAGCTGCCTCTGTATAAGACTTTATAAAAGAAAACAGACTTAAAAATGCATTTCTGAGATTTCCTTTAAAAAGCAGGAAAATTGGGGTCTTTTATTACTTCAGCCTTTGCTACTTCACAGGCTTTCCACACTGTTTGTCTTTGCTGCCTTGGGGAACCGTAACTATGATTACGCAGTGCAAAATAAGTAGCATTAGCCCTAAGGTCAGATGAAACATCTAAAAATTTCTGACTCCTTTCAGGTTTATGAAAACGTACACTGACTTTCTCCCTCCTCCCTTAATAAGATGAGTAAGTTGTGCCTGAGGGCAGCCGAGTTCCAAGCAGCTTAACTAAGGAGCCTTAGTACAAGTGTGATTACCCATTGGCTTCTTCTGGATGACCATTTTGAGTTCCTCTGTACATATCAAATATGCCTTAAAAATGTACATGCATGCCCCCCCCCAATAAACTTGCCTTTAAGGTAACACTGTGACAGTGCAGGTACAAATTTGCCAGACCACATCACATTCTTCGGGAAAAATTGACCTTTTATATTTTTCCAAACTTCTCTAATAAGAACTAAAAAAAATACAGGAAAAAAAAAAAGCTGTCTTCCCTTCCCCAACTAGCAGTGTATATCTATGTAATAACGAATGCTAACTGTCCTTTCTAAAAACAAAACACAGAGAAAAGCAAAAAGACTCAATAAAATGTTTGGCTGCACAGGTTGATAAAAAATTAATATTGGAAAGAAACAATAGGAGTTGATCAAAATACTACTGATTTTGTCTAAATGCTTCAGATTTGTAGCTGTGCATGTATCGATTTATATAAGTGGTTTTGGCAACCATTCATATTGCTATAACAAATTGTCTCCTCCTACAACTTAATGTCACACTGCAGTGAATATCTGCACAGTGGAAGCACACGTTCCTATCTGTTTTACTGCCATAAAACATGGTTTAAGCAGAAGAGGTGTTTATGATGTTATCTCATACATATCTGTTGCAAACCTAGGGATGCATGATGCAATGACAACAACAGGTATTTGCAAGTCCCATCATAGGTTTACCATATCCACAGGCACCTAATAACATTGCTCACCCTCTTCGGATATTGTACGTTATCATCCTAGGCACCAAAACAAGTATGTGAAGACAGTCCACAGCATACACCTAACTGTATGTAAAGCAGTATTTATCATTTTACAGATCCGCTATTTTACTTTAAATTAGGTGTTGGTTTCAATGATACTACTGTTTGCCTTAGGGAAAAAACTTGCAGCAGTTTTAGGAGGTTATCAGAACTAAAAATGAAATATCAGGTTTTGACAGGCAATTAGCACAAACAGTTTTCCCAATAAAACTAAAAATGCCCTTTAAGTAAAGAAGAAAACATACTTTATTACATGAATTCTTACAGCTTCACAAGATAATACTTGAATCAAAGCAGCAAAAGTGTAAATTCAGGCTAATACTGACAAAACCAGGAAAGGACAGCTGTGTTTGGCAAGTTATGTTTTAGGAAAGCAAGCAACGCTTGCAAATCCTAAAAGCTTTTAACAGAAAAACATTCTACACATGCAAAGTGAGGTTTGACAAGGCAGACTAGAGAACAGTCATCAGCTCGTCTCAGCCTTTCTAGGCTGGATGAATTCAAACAGAAACCAGCATGATAGGATTCTACCCAGGTACATATTTTTCACTTCAAGGTCCTACCAAACCCTTTCTAACAAACTGTGAATTGTAGGTTATGGCTCTCTGCATAACAAGGCTCCTAGGTAAAAGCAGAGCTTGCCTTTTACTACATTCAATTCAAACTTCTGTAATGAAACTATAATAGAATCAGGCCAAAAGCTCAGTCCATTTAATCATCTTTAAGTCACACTTGCTGGAACCAAATCCAGATAAATCACAGAATATCCCCCAGCTCAGTGGTTTGGCCACACCATGCTCCTGAAGTACAAGAAAGAGATGAGAAAAATAATGTTTAGACTAACAGCATGTGCAACACGGTCCCTGAAGACTTTGGTTTCATGCAGGCACCCTGATATTTTACAAGCATGTGCCAGGCTCATTGCGTGACACTCCTGCCTCTCCTGATCCCTGCGGTGCCAAGCTTTCCCATCTGGCTCATGTAGCTAAAATGGTGCTACAGCTTAAAGCCGATGTAAGATGAACAAAAATAAAAGCATTTTATTTAGAATATCCAAAATAAGCAGCACAAGTTCCTCAACTTTATAAAAGACATAGGCGAAGAAATGAAAGGAAAGCAATGCTTTAATTATACTGCCTCCTTTATACATCTCTTTGCTCATTGCAGAGTGTCACTCTC
Organism: Phaethon lepturus; assembly: GCF_000687285.1. Lineage (NCBI taxonomy): Eukaryota > Metazoa > Chordata > Aves > Phaethontiformes > Phaethontidae > Phaethon > Phaethon lepturus. The sequence continues at coordinate 25,214 of NW_010564392.1, read as the reverse complement.
TGTGTACAGTTTATGCCCGAGGTTGTATCTGCTACACAGCACCTACATCTGAGTTTTGTCAGACAATTCCCGTGTAAGGGAGAGTTTCTGCATGGAGAGCTTCCAAGAAAGAAAACCCTCGGAAGCACCTGCCAGAGCTCACCCTACACGGCTCCATCTTCCCAGACCATGCAAGCTTTTAGAGCTAATCTCTCCTTTCAAGTTTCCCAGGTGCCTAGAGAGATCTGAAATGCACTCTAACCATTCCTTATCCAGAAGACAGTCTTATTATTTTATCTAATAAAATAATCATTGCTTTCTTCCCTTAGAGATGCAAATGTCTAAGTTACAATGCCAGTACTGAGTGGTTACTGAGCAACTCCTTGCTTTCACAAAGGAAGGAAACCTCTCCCTGCTTCCCTTCTGTGACTTACTGCAGTGCTCCTGTATCAATCACTACAACTACATTGGATATAAATATATAACAGGTATATATACATGTGTAACTCCTGATTTGACTCTGGACAAACATGATGTTAAGAAATCTCTCTGGGTTTATAAAGGGCTTGCAATGCCTTTTTTTTTTTAATACCACATTTTATCTTTATTCTCACATTTAGGGTCATGCTGGTGTTATGCCTACATGGTCAATAAATGTGTCCTTCCACATCATACCTTGTAGCTTGCATTGCCGTTCTTAAATTTTGGGAACAGTACTAAAATATATTCCACCTGTCTCAGGAGTCATCTGCCTGCCCCTTCTTGACAAAACACAGTTTTGAAGTAAACACCCTGCAAATTCATCACATCTTTTAGACATTTCTCCAAGTATTGCCAGGGACTGAATACAAGAAGTTTCAGTGTAGATACCTGGTGGGTGTGGATGTTTAACTAACTGTACGGGCAATGCTGATCTGATAGGTAGTAAGGTGTGTAAAGCATGATACTTCTCCATTCTACTTCCCTGATATCAGATCAGTCCTTTCCCTGTAGCTTGGGAAACAGGATTCAATGCTTATTCAGTATCCAGAACATTTTTGTAGTCGAATAGGCAAAAGATAATTAGAGGCATTTAGAACTCAGATCAGGAAAAGTGACAATAGGTATTAAATGCACAAATCCCTTTCTATTGTCCTCATGTGTAAGCACAAGCTTTGCCATGCTGTTAACAAATTCCTGCATGGGGTATGGGCTCGCCCCAAGGTGAGTGAATGAATGTCTCTTTCTTGTAGCAAATCATTTTGATAGCCTGGAAGTTTTAATGCAGCCACATGATTCTTGTGTATGTGCTGTCATTCAGTAAGACCACAACATTTATCTGGCAACTCACACTACACAGTACAGTGAGGTAACCTACCCCTTGCCTGCAAGAATGCACCTGCACAAACACTCAGTAACTTGCTCTTGACATTCTGTCCTCTATACGCTACAAGCCCATGTAGGATATGTGAAGTTTCCCGTTTGCTCCATTTACTGCCTTAAACACACTCAGATGGAAAGATCTAAATAAATTGAATCATGCAAGCATATGATCATATACTATATCTTCCACATTTTTCTTTCTTTAACAAGTTCACAGAATACTAATATTCACAAAATAAGCTCAGGTTTCATATTCTGTACCTCTGAATAAGAGGAGGAACTAAAGAAGTACTACTTCCCCCAAACCTGCTAACTGCATGCTGTTAAACTATTCTTAAACAATGTTAACTTTTCCCCAGTATCCAAGTATGGTGTTTCTCCAAGCTTTGCAGACATTCATGGATTTATGCCAGCAGGGTGAACAAGCAATACTGCAACACAACTTACAGATGGGGAACTGGGGACAACAAGAAGGATGAGCTAGATAAATGTCCACTATTTCTGAGCATCATATTTGAGGTAGCTTAGGTTTCTCACTAATGCTGACTCTGGCTGTTTAGCTGTTGAAAGCCAGACCTTAATATTTCTCCTTGGACACATGAAGAAGTTCTGTTAAAGTCATGCAGGATGACTCATTCGCAGGCCCAGACAGGCACTAGTTCTTAAGGCAGCTTTCTTGGCCACCATATGATCCTTTCTCTCTTTTACAAGCATCCATCATTTTTTCTTTTCATCTTCTCAATTCTGCTACATATGGTGTGACACAACATCCTTATGAAGCTCCTTGAAAGAACAGCATCTTTTCTCTCCTTAGCTGTGATTTGTCCAAAGCGCATGCCATCTGTGCATTCTGGAGAAAAAAAACCTGTAGCTAGTGAACGCTTGGCAAACTTTTAAGTAACGGAAAGCAGGTCATAAAATGGGACACAATGGGCTACGTCAACTACAGATCTTGAAATCAGCCCTCCCTAAATTATACATGCTACGACATTACATGTTAATTTTCCTGTTGCATATTGATGTGATGCATATATCTAAGCCACAGATCTAGATGACAAGCTACCACCGTCACTACTAGTTTTTGTTCTGCTGGAGATTTGGACAGGCGTAAGAATAAACTCCAATGCGTTTCCCAACAAAGTAAACACCCAAGACATCCACCACTGATCTAGAAGACCTGGCCCTTCTTCCTTAACAGGTACAGAGGGACTTCTATGTAAAAGCACAATGTCACTCACTGACAATAAAGAAGGGGAGAGAATACCCCTAAAACCGAAGGTTAGAGACAGGCTTTGAGGCTGCAAATGGACCTTGGTTAACACTGATTAATACTATTACAAGGTTTTTATTTTCTATACATTTAAAAAAAATAAAAACAGCTAATATAAATGACAAAACCTGGAAAGGAAATCCTATTCATCCACTTTTATGACACGGAGCTTAATGCTCTGCCAGCATGCCTCTCCACAGAGACCTCAAGGGGTGACCATTCCACCCTGACCATTCAATCCTTCACATCTCCCGCGAGGCTGCCGACAAGCACACTAACTATTGCCAACAACGATAACACTTTCTGTGTTGTGAAATGGATACCTGGCACTGGACTATTGAGTTAATTTCACAGAGGCAAACAGTTGTCAAGTGATAATGATTTCTGGCCACTACAGAAAAAGCCTCTACGAGGAACTCTAGAAAAAAGTCGTAAGACAATGACACAGAGGAAAAGAGAATAACATACAATGTGACATCTTTTTGTCACAACCTCTCTTCTCCTTTCCTCTTTTAAATACACAGCCACTTCAAAAAGCCAATCACTCTAATAATTTTGCTCTGCTACTCCCTGGGGCTCGCAATCACGCAACTGGTTGTGTTGCCACCTCAGCTCAAAGTAGAGGTCCTGGAAACAGCAGCCTTGAGACCCTCTCGCACCCCAGCCAGTATCTACTTGTTTTCCTGATGCCAGTCCTGAAAGTGAAACAGGAAGGGATGGGAGAACATGTCTCAGAAAATTAACTATAAGACCCGTGAGGATTTTAGGAAATAGCTATGGTGGTCTCAGTATTTTTTTTCTTGATTAAATTGAAGTATTTTATTTGGAGTGGGACCATAAGAACCAAGGAACAGAGTGGAGCATATATCTGTAAGGTGATAAATGCTGTATTTTACCACCACACTGAAAAAATTCAGTCCTTTTCCAGCTTTTTTTTTATTATTATTTTAAAAGAAAATGGTTTAAACACAATGACTTTTCAAATTTTTACTTTATCAAAAAACCCTGCATATAAGCAAAGTTCATCCTCATTAATGCTGCTTAGGTGTACATATGTCCTTGACATTTTGCCTTATCTGTGCAATAACATTTCGTTTTTATTAAAGCCTTGATGCCATTTTTCAAATACTTGAGCCAGTTCTGTTCAGATTCACAAGAAAGCTCTTTTCAGCATTATCATGCAAGATGATTCACTTACAACACTGTCTTCTGTTAAAATTATTCAACGCTGCCAAAACGAAACAAGCAAATAAAATCCCTCTAGAACACCACCCAAGCTATTAGCCCAGATAATAGAAATGTTTTAATGAGAACATCTCCATTTTTCTTCTGAAAGAGTCGATTATAGAATCCCACATACAGTTCCTACAGCATTAAGCAGATTTACAAGTTGTCCTCGGAAGCATCTTTCATCATTGTTTCAGTTTTCACCTATACGCAACCTCTCTCGGGAATTCTGAAAGAAAATTTGCATTTTTTAAGCCTTCTGTGCAGAAACGTTTTTTAAGGAGGTTACAGGTTAACCGACAGGTTAAGTGGAGCTGCTGACAATCAGAAAACATCGAATCATTTATAAAAAGAAGAGTAAAAATATATCTGTAAATAAAGATTTTATTACAGACCACACAGCAATCTACTCTCTGGTCCTGTGATCTGTAGGTCTGCTAGCCAAGGATTACGGTACCATCTACCAGCATTTACCAGCTCTATCAACAGTACAACATCCTCAGCAAGACATGAAGTGGTTTAGAGCTTTAGTCTGTGGAATAGTGCACCATGATGTGTGCAGTCAGCTGCTGCAGGAATAGAAGGAAGTCTAAAGTAAAAATATAGTTCAATATGCAGAGAGCAAAACAGTACTGGGGAAAAGGAGGCAGACTCATTCATATTCCCTCAAAGGATAAGATACATCCTTTTCATAATTTCTAATTTTTTTTTACATATTTTACAGCCCGTAACAAAAGATGACCTGCAGGCACTTTCTGTCAAATGCCTGTCAAAGTTACGTTGTGTATAACAACCTAGAAGGATAGCAACTAAAATGTGCTAACATTTCTTATGTGTTACTTGAAACCGTTAGTGGTTTGGGGCTGTGTAGTAATGTACTTACTGAATACCTTTATTGCGACAATTTGAAGTGATAGCAACTGACAGAGCAACTGAGGTAGCAAATACTCTTTCAGTGTCACTCGCTGTTGGTACTAAACTGGGAACATGTAAATCATCTGGAATAAATGTACACACAAGGATGTTTGGGGGACGTAATCCAAGCACAAGTTTAGGACAATTTAAATGAACTTGTTCAAATCTCCTTTTTCATATCAGAAATAATGTAGAAACAAAAGGAAAGAGGAAAAAATGCTGAGCTTTGTTTCAGCAATGATCACAGGACTGGAGGACTGCGTAACTTCTGCTCTTGCCGCAGTCAGCCCAGGAGAATATACATGGCAGAGCACTCTCTTTCTAGATAACTACCACTCACACATTTTTAAAAAGGGAAAAAAGGAAGACCCGGGGAACTACAGGCCAGTTCCTGACTGACTACAGTCAGTCTCACCTCTGTGCCCAGCAAGATCATGGAGCAGATCCTCATGGAAGCTGCTCTAAGGCACATGGAAAATAAGGAGGTGATTGGTGACAGCCAATATGGCTTCACTAAGGGCAAATCATGCCTGACAAATTTGGTGGCCTTCTATGACAGGGTTACAGCATTGGTAGATAAGGGAAGAGCGACTGATGTCATCTACCTGGATTTGCGCAATGCATTTGACACTGTCCTGCATGACATCCTTGTCTCTAAACGGGAGAGCCAGGGATTTGATGGATGGACTGCTCTGTGCATAAGGAATTAGCTGGATGGTTGCACTCAACAAGTTATGGTCAACAGCTTGATGTCCCAGTGGAGACCAGTGACAAGTGGCCATCCTCAAGTGGACTGAGTGCACCCTCAGCAAGTTTTAAGCTCTGGAGAATGATAAAGTATATTACTTAATCTATATAATCACTTCCTTATTTGTTCCATTTCTGGGAGTTGGTTGGTTTTTTGTGGGTTTGGTTTTTCGGGGGGCGGGGGGTGGTGTTTGGTTCCATATGAGAAGGCATGGGGGAGTGATGAAAAATATTTTGATTTGTTTATCAGTTAGATATTATTTCACTGTCAGAGGAATTAATACTGTCAAGATTTTACAGTTAATTTTTGTAAAGTTGCTTGAAATATATTTTCTAAAGCTTGTAAGCCTCACCCATTTACATGCCTTTAAAAAACCACAAATACTGAGAATGTGGAATATGGCCATTCAGAAATGTCAATGTATACTTGCAGCCAGTCCCTCTGAAAATTACAACCCTGTACCAGTATCCTGCATAGACAGGAACAACACAAGGAATCCGACATATCCATTTTAGTAACTCTGTATAGATCCTAGTGATACACTTATTTATAAACATTAACTAAAGAAATAGAGTAGACAGAACATTTTTATTTCTGTGAAAACACCGAGGTCAGATTCTGAAACCTCACATCTGGCTTCCATAGATTTATGGTGTTTAAATATTGTGCTGCAGCAGCAGCTTTTCTTGGTGTTAACCTCCTTGATGTGTTTGAATACCGAGGAAACTATGTGAAAGCCTGAGTTCTGTAGATCTCACTAAATTCAAGCAGATGCCAGTACTTCCTGGAGAAACTGAAACCCCAAAAAACTATACTATTTTTGTTCGGCTGCTTAAATACAGAATTAACACTGTAGCATTAGGTATTCCTGTTTGACAATTTAGATGAAGAGCAACTTGGACTCTACAAAACTACCTCTCTGAGTTCAGCCTCCTTTTGCCACTGGCAACCAAGTCATGAACCCCATTCCATAAAGTGATTAAGCTCTGTCTTAAAACTAATGAAGCTATTTTGTCCCCTGCTGGACAGGTTGCTCACAATTTCTCCACTGTGATAGTTAAACACCTGCTTCCCAGCTTCAACTCATTTGTGGCCAGTTTATCTCCATTTGCTCCTGTGCCAGCATTTCCCTCCAGCTTCAACGGCTGCTCTTGCCGTTTACCTGCCTGATATATTTACAGTGAACAACAAGATCCTCTCTCTCAGCTTACTTTGCTAGGTTTAACAAGCCAGATTTTTTTATCCTCCTCTCAAAAAGTAAGCTCTCCCTATTGTTTTCCAGTTCCAGTCTGTGTTCATCCTTCCTAAACACAAGCGATCACAATGGTACGCTGATTTCAAGACCAGGTTTCTCTAGTGTCTTTCACATTATGACTATATCCCTATTTTTACTAGAATACTTCATAGCATACCCCCTAAGACTGTGTTTGCCTTAGACATAGCTTCATCACATCGCTCATTTTCAGTTATTATGTGATTTAATAATCCCAACTCTTTTTCCTGTGTCATTTCCAGCTTATGAACCTACATGATATATAGCAGAAAATTTTAAAAACCATAGTGTGTATTGCCTTATAACTGCTCTGCAAATTTAATCATGTTTCTGTTACTCGGTCTTCAATGTTATCCATTAATGATACAGATAGCAAAAGCCCCACAACTTTCATCAACATATTCCATCAGTTTCATTTAACTCCGACACCGAAGCCATCAGTGGAAATAACAAAGAAAATCAAAACCATGGCCCAAGTTTGAGAACTGTGACCTTTCTCTAGCCACTACTTGTTGCAGGCATCTCATCATCTCCGCAACCTTGGCCAGTCATCATACTTTTCTACAGATCTCCACTTTCTTCAGCTGATGAAAGTTTCCTACACAATAATGCATTGTGTGCTTTATCAAAATGCAGGTAAGATCTAATGTTTTCCCTTCAAATAGGAAGTCAAGCCCATTATCAAAGAAAGGTATTAGGTAATATCTGAAAAAATGTCTTTGCCAAAGTCGCGGTTGCATTTTATCCCAGTGCTCCATTAATCTCTGTGCCTTTAATTATTCTTTATTTCCCTTCTTGCTCAAAAAGTCTGCATATTGTTCAGAACAGATTAACAAGTTTGCAGTGGGCCAGATCACTTTGTCTTCCTCTTTTGACTAGTCATCCTTAATTTGAAAGATTTATCACCAACCCTTGCTATTAGAGAAGTCATTTCACATTATCAGGTCTTTCTGAATTCTGGAAAGCAGATTATGTTGGCTCCCATGACTTCAGGGCATTTATGTAAGGACTTTAGAGCTTGGCTTCCACATTCATTATGATGATATTCATTTCCATATACTAATTCCTGTGAGGCACCCGGTCTCTGTCCTACCTTCTAAGAGAATGTCTTCATTTGAACCGTACCTGTGCTAGCTTTAGATTTTCAGAGAAGTAGATTTTCATGATGTAGTCAATATTAATGACTGCAATGATGCCATGCACACCAAGAATGTGTTACCTTGAAAGTGATGAGGAAATCAGTGGGGTTTCTCACAGAAGAGAAATTACTTGGTATGAATAGAGATGGCATCAGGTTTTTAAGACTTACTCGGAGGAAGAGAGCAACTAAAGAGCATCTGTAGGATTAACCTGGAAGGAAAAAAAATCAGTCTCTGGGAGAAAAAAAAAAAGCAGAAGTGTAATTGCCTCCATACCTCTCAGACAAGTGCAAGCAGAAATGGGGAGCCTTTTGCCCAGTTATTTGAAGGAAGGGTCGGGACAAGAGACACTTAACTAAATCAAAGACTGCACCTCTCAGAAATAGGAAAAAGCGCAGGGCAACCGCCAGACTATATTGGTCAGGAAAAAAAAAAGCAGTATCTCCAATGCTGCCTTGCTTTGCCTTCTCATGGTCACCCGTTTTTCTCCCAGGAGAGAGGAGAACAGAGAGAGTGACAGTAGCTGAGGACAGACAGCATCTTGCTGGGTCAGAAATATGAAACTAATCTATACTAAGCTGAGAATGTGAAACTAATCTATACCAGGAGGAGAGCTGCCGATTTGGGCAGCTAAAATTGACAGTTTGAGAAAGCTTCTGAATGTGTGATGAGAACCACTTTTATCGTGAAACGTGTGATGAGCCATTGCTGGGAAAGGAAGGCTGAAATAAGCAACAGGAAACACCAACTCATTATGGCAAGAAAAAGCTGTTGAAGATGTAGGAGGGCTCTGAGCTACTGCTAACCAAGTAGGAGTGCAAAGCCGGGTGATGGCAGTGAGGACAGAGAATGAGAAAAACCCAAAGTGAATTAACAAAAGGCAGAAAGTCTGGAGGTTGCTCCTACTAAGGCAATATTGCCACATCTAGCTACAGTGTTGTGAGAGGAAGCCTATCTGGAACAGAGCAGGGTAGTTAAATGAAACAAATTCCTGAAGAGGGTTCATTATCCTGGCCTTGGTCAATAAGTAGCCCTTTCCAGGAACAATCATGTCCATACCATAAAAAATCCAAAGTACTTATCCCAATTTGCTGTCACAGTTACATGTGTCAAAGAGATACAAAAGGATAATTGCATCTGTATTCCAACCTACTGTCCCAGCACGCAGCAAATAGCAATGCCATGGTCCAGCACAGATCTTTTTCCAAAGCATTGCTGGCCAGAATAGAAAATTGCTTCTAAACCGAATCAAGCTGCGCTCGCTTCTCCCACTTCAAATGTGTCCTCAAGATTCACCTCTACTTTGAAGCTGGAAAAAACCCTGGCTAACTAATTATGGCTAAGTAGTAGCTGGGAATAGCTGATTTAAAAAAAAAAAAAAAAAAAAAAAAAGCTTTTTGCAAACAATCATGCAACAAATAGCCAGTGTAATGGTGCAATTTTAGTTTGCACTAGTCTCTGTTTTCCCTTTCTGTTCCTTTCATTTGACATACTTGCACTTCAATTTATACTGTTACCTCTTTAGAACAGGGACTTCTGGTTGCATGGCACAATGATCTAAACGGCTATCATACTAAAATAATACATAATAATACGTGCTCAGGCATTAAACAGGTACTTGTTTAACATAAAGATGTCAGGAAGAGATTCTGCGATATCTCTTGCTACCCCATGGTTTGTCTTGGTATTTCTTTTAATCCCCTCAACAGCCTCCTAGGTTTATATGATTACAAAGGAAAAAACATCTCAAAGCCACTGTATGTGCAGCTTAATGATAACTACTGCTAAATAATTTACCGCAAACAACGGCTAAAGAGTTATCCAAAGATGCCACAGGAGCATTCTGTGCCCTTTTGCCATCTTAACTTCAGCGCCAAATGATTTTGTTTGATTTTTATCCGAAGGCCAAAGGCAAAACCCTGTCACTGACAGAGAGGTGCAAAAAGCGCTGATTTCAGAAAACAAAGCAATTGTGGTAGTGACAGCCCTTAGCTTTGGTCTACTGGTGGCAGATATGTCACTTTTATGCAACTCTATATAGAATACACTAATAAAACACAATAAAAGTCTGCTCTACTTATGGAGAAATGCAGCTGATGATAACCCACAGTAGAAAGTTAATTTTAAAAAGTCAGCATTTTAATTCTGCTAGCAATTTTTAATTCTCCATTTAAAAAAAAACACATCTTGAGAAAAATACGTGTGATTAGTAAAACTATATACTCTGTGGTGGTGTTTGGGTTGAGGTTCTAAAATATGCCGTCATTTACAGCCAAGCACTCTGAAATTAAATCTTCCTGAACGTTATCAAGCGTACTAAGATTTATTTTTGGAAAGCAGCGTACACTGAAACAACACCATTGAAAGGAAAGTTTGTGTTTGAATACAGTTTAAGTGTATCCTGCCTGACACAACATACAGGCACTGAAACATTCCAAACTTCTTCAAAGAAAATGCCCAGAAGTTGTAACTTACACCATTTTCTGAAGTGAACGGAACAGGGCTGCTAATCTCACTAGAATAGCTCTTCTTGTGTAGTTTGTCCCTCCTGCTTTGAGCTGTAGTTAGATCCCAGAAATGAAGAAATTCAAGACATGTAGGATAATGACATACTTTGAAAGTGAGACTGACTGCATGTTTTTCTAGTCCCCTGATGTTCCTTTTTCTTTCAGGGTTTAAATTTAAAGAGTATTCTTATTCTATGTGAATCACATCTCTAACATTTGCCTATCAGGAGGTGGAAAAGGAAAAAAAAAAAAAAAAAAGTAGTAACATCTAGTACTTTGGGGACCAATAACCGGCAGAACTTTCTAGCTGGCAGAATACTGGCAATCAAAAGTGGATCATGCACACTACATCTTCCATAAAAGAGCTTACATGCCTCTTCACACTAAAGTAACAGCTATGCTATACTAAGCATAGCATTCATCGCTGTCTTTTTTGGCAAAGCCATGACTGCAGAAGAAAGATGAGCGTGGGGTGCTTTTATTGATTTATATGGAGTAAACATTTTTTTGGGTCACAGCATCTGAGAAAACTTTCTTCTAATACATCTAGGCAAATGCTTTAAACAAATAAATAGCATGCTAAAGCCTTTAGATCAGCAGAAATATCTACTCTGACCTGGAAACAATGGAACAAACTGCATATTTCTTAAAGGTGAACAGGTATTTGTGATCATTATAAATACAGCACTTAATATTTTTCATTCACTTCTGTGTTCTTTTCTCT